>NC_064239.1:12808814-13113758 GCF_023101765.2 Spodoptera frugiperda | reverse complement strand
CAATAGAAGTTTGAAACTTAGTAGCAACTTGTTAGGTGCAACTAGCAGGTCCCAGCATTGTAATAAACATTGAATGTACTTACCATTGCCAACTCTTCCGACAAGATTGCCAGTCACTGCAATATAAATAATGATCTATTATTGTAATTGTCTCTCAAATCTACAAGAGAAGTTTGAAACTTAGTAGCAATTTGATAATTTAATATAATCTTTTTTTATGGAATGTGTCGGTAAGCAATTGTCGCTGCCCATGAACACTTGAAACACCAGAGGCGTTACAATTACATTGTCGGCTTTTTGGGGGTTTGGAATTTAAGGGTTGTTGGGGAATCGGGGATTGAGAAGACCTACTGTGTAACCTCACTCATACAAGGAAACGCAACGCGAGCGTTGTTGTTTCCCGTCGGTTTTCGTTGAAGTGGTATCGCTCCGGTCGTACCGGCCCATTCGTGCCAAAGTATGGCTCTCCCGCACTTAGACTTATCTATCTATATACATATTATAGTAATACTGTAGAAGAGTTAATCCTTTACATAACATTGAGAATATTAAAAGAAAAACAGAAGGGGGGTTTTTTTTTGAAGGGAGAAAATCATCCAATGACTTCTCTCGTCTTGGGCGAGGCGAGTGGGAGTGTCAAACTCTAACTGACTAAAAACCACCCCGTTCCTACTCCTGCTTTTCGAACCAGAGCCCCGGTAAACCCGCTAGGTAGTCCGCAGCTCCGGATCAGGCATCAGCCCTACTGGGCCCCATCTGTAGCGGTCTGATGGCTCTTTGAGGCGCGCGCGGAACACGACGCGCCGCACCACGGGTCTGGATCTGGTCGGGCGGCGAGCAACCCCTACTCGCCGTCCGCAGACCCGCACTTGAGGTGGCCGGAGATCGTCGCGCGATCCCCGACGCCCGGAATGTCTCTCGCGACGGCTGGGGCGTGAAGTTCGTTCCCTCACGCGCCTCGCCTCCTCCTTAGCTAGCATGACTGCTTCGCAGAAGGAGGAGACGACATCCCAGTCCCCCTCGCTCCGCACCATGGCTTGTATCAGTGCCGGACGCGAGAGGGCGCCGTCGCCAACCACATCCCTGAGGACACGGCGGTGCTCAGCCCACGCAGGGCAGAGATGGGGGTGTTACTAGGTAGATACCGAACCCAAAAACGTGATTAAAAAATGATCTGTCTGTCTGTATGTTTACACATCACATAAAACTACCGGTCTGATTACGATGAAAATTGGTATAATTATATTTTAATATCCTGGACACAATACTGGATACATTTTATACCGAAAAGGTGTATTTGTTACGGTAAGAGTGAATAATTGAAAATTATTAATAATTATCTACTATTATTAATAATTACCGAAACTCGAGGTAAAAGTGATAAATTAATCACATTTGTCGCTTATTATTAATAATTTTACCCTAGTAGTGATAAATGTAATAAGTGGCCAAGATGTTATTTTTATTTCAATTTAAAAGGCAATTATATTGTACTTACACAACAAATATTTGTTAAATTCTATGATAATACTTTAAAATTTTTAATTTGTTGCATTTATAGGTGCTACAGAAGATTTACAGGCAAACCAAATGTGATTATTGATGATTGCTTTTAGGATTCGTGTTGATTTTGTTAATGAAACAATAATTGTTTAATTTTATTTTTGTTACAATTTTATGTACCACGATAGACTTTTTTGCATAAGTTTCATGGTAATTTGATTTTAAAAGAATTTTATTGTTGATTTTGCGATAAATGTGCCCTTTTTGGCGTGGCGAGAGGGAGTGTCAGACTTTTACTAACTAAAAACCACCCCGTTTTTACTCCTGATTTTCGAACCGGAGCCCCGGTAAACCCGCTAGGTAGTCCGCAGCTCCGGATCAGGCATCAGCCCTACTGGGCCCCATCTGTGGTGGTCTGATGGCTCTTTGAGGCGCGCGCAGAACTCGACGCGCCGCACCTGGTTCTGTTCGGGTGGCGAGCTATCCCTACTCGCCGTCCGCAGACCCGCACTTACGCGCAGAATATGTGAATTTGTTGTCCTTTCGGTTTAAAGCAAGTACAAGTAACCTTGTTTGTGTGATCTCTAATTAATATAATCGTAAGACGGTGTTTAATATTATAAATAAATACATGCTGGTCAAAAAACATAGGGTTTATATTTATTTTATTACTTTCACCAATATGTGTCGTGAATTATTAATAATCACTACTAAAAGTGATAAATTTCGATCGATTATTCACATTTACCAAAACGTGTGGTAATTATTAATAATTTAGCAAAATTATTAATAATTTTCAATTAATCAGATTTACCGTAACATATTCACTAAAAAACAAACTTAAATATGCGACGCGATTCCTAGACATGCTTACTGTACCAAATGCAAGGTATTTTTGTTTTTCCTTTTATATGTGTACGAAATTGCGGGTACAGCTAGTTCTTATTAATCTGAATATCATACGTATTGGAATTCTATTATCACCAACTCGCTTTTTAACGGGATATACGGGCAAACGAGCAATCGGATATCCAACCAGACTGTAAAACCGATCACCGTCGCCAATGGACCCCCGCAACACGAGAGAAGTTACAACTGCGTACCAGTCTCTGCCAGACTCCCGGTAACTTCACTCGCTCAATGGTTTTATAAGCACGGTGATCGATAGTCAGAGTGTGAAGACGCTTTTACCCAGCTGTGAGTTGCTAATAACGTAGTATGTTATTTTATTTGAGAAACAAACAGAATTATATAGGAAAATTACATAAAAATTAAATAATACATAGTCCAAAACAGTTTCCACATGAAAAATATACAGGTACCGCTTAATTAAATGCCATCATACTATCATTTTATATGAATAAATTGAATAAAATCGGGTAAAAAATCACACCTCATAAACTATTTACAAAGTGCGTTATGCGTTAAGTGCTATTTACAGCGTAGTATCACATAATCATATATACTATTTACAAGTTGCAACTAGCTGGTCCCAGTATTGTAATAAACAGTTAATGTTCTTACCCTCGCCCACATCGCCAACTACTGCAATATAAATAATAATCTATTATTGTAATTGTCATTCAAATATACAAGAGAAGTTTGAAAGTTAGTGGCAATTTGTTATTTTTCGAACCGTTTATTTAATATAATCTTTATAATATTACAATAATACTGTAGAAGAGTTAAGTGTGTACATTGCAATCGCAATACACACATCATCATTATATACTATCTACAAAGTGCAACTAGCTGGTCCCAGCATTGTAATAAACAGTTAATGTACTTACTCTGGCCAGCTCCTGCCACAGCATTACCAGTCACTGCAATATAAGTAATAATCTATTATTGTAATGTCATTCAAATATACAGTAGAAGTTTGAAAGTTAGTACCAATTTGTTATTTTTCCAACCGATTATCTATATATACCTATAATAAATCTGTAGAAGGGTTAATTCTGTACATGGAAAATATTAAAAAAAAAAATAGCAGGGGGTATTACTGGATCGATACCAAGCCCAAATATGTGATTTTTTTTTGTCTGTCTGTCTATACATATATGTTCAGGCATCACATGAAAACTAACAGTTTGATTTCGATGAAACTTGGTATAAATATATTTTATTATCCTGGGCATAAAATAGGTTACTTTTTATCCTGGAAAAATAAGTAGAAAAAAAATCTTTATTTTTCAGTTTTATTCTGCTCAACAGCAGTAGCTCAATAGAGGGATCTCCTTAATTATTATGGGCCTCGCCGTATTTGGGTCCAATAAATATTTATAAGATGTCATTGTCAGAGTTACTCAAAACGGAGAAATAAAACTTCCACGCGAAGACCAAAATCCGCGCGGTCGGAGTCGCGGGCGGAAGCTAGTTTAATATAATCTTTATAATATTACAATAATACTGTAGAAGAGTTAATTCCATACATTGCAATCGCAATACACACATCATCATTATATACCATCTACAAAGTGCAACTAGCTGGTCCCAGTATTGTAATAAACAGTTAATGTACTTACTCTGGCCAGCTCCTGCTACAGCATTACCAGTCACTGCAATATAAGTAATAATCTATTATCGTAATTGTCATTCAAATCTAAAATACTGTCGTAAAGTCCCCGCTGCCTAAGAATGAGAGAGTTTAATTATACTTTTATAAAATAATACATAGTCATAGTAACTTAAATAATAATATTTTAGTCTTCGTTTTTTTCATTTAGTCTATGTATTTAAGTTCATGGTATGTCTATTATAGTGTGTACATCAAATAAAAGGTTATACATATAATATATAAAAAAAACTTAGTAAAAAAAAGATTCCACCTGAAAAATATGCATTCACGCTTAATCAAATACAATCCATACATTAGTGAACATATTATGCAATGTTTGAATAAAATCGGGTAAAAAAATCACATCTCATTTACTATTTACAAAGTACAACTAGCTGGTCCCAGTATTGTAATAAACAATGAATGTACTTACCATTGCCAACTCCTTCTACAACATCGCCAACCGCTGCAATATAAATAATAATCTATTATTGTAATTGTCATTCAAATCTGAAGAAGAAGAAACTTAGTAGCAACTTGTTAGGTGCAACTAGGTGGTCCCAGTATTGTAATAAACAATGAATGTACTTACCATTGCCAACTCCTCCTACAACACCGCCAACCGCTGCAATATAAATAATAATCTATTAATGTAATTGTCATTCAAATCTATAATAGAAGTTTGAAACTTTGTAGCAACTTGTTATTTTTCCAACTGACAATTTAATATATATTTTTTTATTACATACGGTAAGCAATCGCCGCCCATGAACACTTTGAAACACCAGATGCGTTACAAGTGCGTTGCCGGCCTTTTGGGGGTTGGAATTTAAGGGTTGTTGGGGAATCGGGGATTGAGAAGACCTACTGTGTAACCTCACTGACACAAGGAATCACAACGCGAGCGTTGTTTCCCGTCGGTTTTCGTTGAAGCCGTGGTATCGCTCCGGTCAAGCCGGCCCATTCGTGCCGAAGTATGGCTCTCACACACTTAGACTTATCTATCTATAGACATATTATAATAATACTGTAGAAGAGTTAATCCTGTACATTGAGAATATTAAAAGAATAACAGAAAGGGGTGTTATTAGGTAGATACCGAACCCAAAAACGTGAATAAAAAATGTTCTGTCTATCTGTATGTATACACATCACACAAAATTACCAGTCTGATTACGATGAAAATTGGTATTGATATTTGTTGAATTCTATGATAATACATTTGAAAATTTAAATTTGTTGCATTTATAGGTGCTACAGAAGATTTAGAGGCAAACCAAATTATGATTGTTGATGACTGCTTTTAGGATTCGTGTTGATTATGTTAATGAAACAATAATTGTTTAATTTTATTTTTGTTACAATTTTATGTACCACGAAAGACTTTCTTGCATAAGTTTGATGGTGGATTTGATTTTTAAAAGATTTTTATCGTTAATTTTGTGATAAATGTGCCCTTTTTGGCGAGGCGAGAGGGAGTGTCAGACTGTTACTTACTAAAAACCACCCCTTTCGTAAATGTATTACTCTGATTCTCCGGTTTAGGCCTATATTGATAATATGGCTCGACTTTAAGGGGTAACAGATTGCATTTTATGGCTAACTTTTGATGAATAATACGGGCAACTTGATTGTGTCTATGGGTGTAGTCAGTTTGAGCTAGGTTATGGCATGCACTGGTGATATGTTGAATTGTTTCAGCTGCGCGGTGACACTTCCTGCATTTGTCGTTCTGAATAGTGGTATCTTTAAGTATATATTTTTTGTGATTCCGTGTATTAATGACTTGGTCTTGGATGGCTATCATAAAACCTTCAGTCTTGGGGAAAAGTAAATTTAATTTTAGCCATTTATTCAAGGCATTTATATCTATGTGGGGTTGCTCCAAGTCATGCAGGTGTCTTCCGTGTAGTCCTTGGAGCGCCATCTATTAATCTTCTCAGTGGTATGGGTTTGCGGGGTTTCGAAGCTAATGTTATTGTTAGATAAATTAAGTGGGGGTACTGTTTTTGTCGAGTTCAACTATCGCTGAGTGAATGTTGCTAGTGTTGATTTTGCCGAAGAAGAAATTTTGAAGGTTTTGGATTTGACCTTGTCATATCACGTTTAAATCTATGAGACCTCTTCCTCCCTTTTCTCGATTTATCGAAATTCTCTCAATGGCTGACTTCGGGTGTAGATAATTATGCTTTGTTAGTGTGGTCCGAATTTTGATTTCTAAACTGCGAATATCTTTTCGTGTCCATTTTACTATACCAAATGAGAATATTAATACGGGAATTGCATCGAGTGGAGTTGTTTTTTACATAATACATTCAATCGATGTCGTTGCGATTATCCCTGTAGGCACTATGCAAGTACACCAAAGGACAATCCCCGGTTGATGCAGGACTATTGTGAGATATGGTAAAAAGAAATGATAGGGATATGGGTGTGGGTGGCTGTGGAATAGTTAACCGGTAAACTATGGGGTACTATGGCCCCTGCCCCTGACCAATATTGATACATACGGATAAACAGGCAGGGGGTGACTCGCAAACTCAATTATTGGGTCCCCGAAAACGGCCGCTAGCATGTAGTGACAAGGGGCTAACATACGTTGAGCTGTTTGAGGAAGGAGAGACATCCTACGGCTATCAGAGCAATCCCGGAAGTACGGTCAAGACTCCTACCAGCATCTTACTGGGATACATCCTTCCCCCAAGTGGAGCTAAAAGCAACTCCACTCTTGCGAATCTCCATTCAAATCAGCCGATTAAGGCAAGAATGAGGCAGGAGAGGCCTCTCCGGTTAGTCACAGGTACTAACCAGAGTTAATAAATAGGGCCTCTCCCGGGAGTCAGGTCCGTGGAGTCGCCACTGCCTAACAGCTCGCCACAAGCTGCCTTGCGGACTTATTATTATTATATATCTTTATTAGATATAAACCTACTTTACAAGATATATATCTAGTATTAGATTTCGTCATAAATAGATTTATTGAGAAATGATTTTTTATTTTTTTTAGTTCTCATTATATTTAGACACCACTCACATAGGGTGAAAAAAAATCTGAGGATTATACGTATTTGAAATCCATTTTCACCAATCCGTCTTTTTAAGAGAGAAGTGTTTCATGCTCATACCTTCTCCGAGTGAGAAGAGGCCTCTGCCCAGTTGTGACTGTAGAGTAAAGTACATCACATCACAGCGTAGTATCACATAATCATAATATATTCTATTTACAAGGTGCAACTAGCTGGTCCCAGTATTGTAATAAACAGATAATGTACTTACCCGTGCCCACATCGCCAACCGCTGTAATATAAATAATAATCAATTATTGTAATTGTCATTCAAATCTACAATTGAAGTTTGAAACTTAGTAGCAACTTGTTAGGTGCAACCAACTGGTCCCAGTATTGTAATAAACAGTGAATGTACTTACCATTGCCAACTCCTTCGACAACATCGCCAACCGCTGCAATATAAATAATAATCTATTATTGTAATTGTCATTCAAATCTACAATAGAAGTTTGAAACTTAGTAGCAACTTGTTAGGTGCAACTAGCTGGTCTCAGTATTGTAATAAACATTGAATGTACTTACCATTGCCAACTCCTCCGACAAGATTACCAGTCGCTGCAATATAAATAATAATTTATTATTGTAATTGTCATTCAAATCTACAAGAGGAGATTTAATATCCTGGACACAACACTGGATATATTTTATAACGAAAAAGTGTATTCACTAAAAAACAAACTTAAATGTGCGACGCGATCCCTAGACATGCTTACTGTACCAAACGCAAGGTATTTTTATTTTTCCTTTTATATGTGTACGAAATTGCGGGTACAGCTAGGTCTTATTAATCTGAATATCATACGAATTGGAATTCTATTATCATCAACTCGCTTTTTAACGGGATATACGGGCAAACGAACAATCGAATATCCAGTCAGACTGTAAAACCAATCACCGTCGCCAATGGACCCCCGCAACGCGAGAGAAGTTACAACTGCGTACCAGTCTCTGCCAGACTCCCGGTAACTTCATTCGCTCAATGGTTTTATAAGCACGGTGATCGATACTCAGAGTGTGAAGACGCTTTTGCCCAGCTGTGACTTGCTAATAACGTAGTATGTTATTTTATTTAAGAAATAAACAGAATTATATTGGAAAATTACATAAAAATTAAATAATACATAGTCCAAAATAGTTTCCATATGATATTTTTTAATTATGTATGAATAAATTGAATAAAATCGGGTAAAAAAATCACATCTCATAAACTATTTACAAGGTGCGACTAGCTAGTCCCAGTATTGTAATAAACAGTTAATGTTCTTACCCTGGCCCACATCGCCAACCACTGCAATATAAATAATAATCTATTATTGTAATTGTCATTCAAATATACAGTAGAGGTTTGAAAGATAGTAGCAATTTGTTATTTTTCCAACCGATTATTTAATACAATCTTTATAATATTACAATAATACTGTAGAAGAGTTAATTGCGTATATTGCAATCGCAATATAGACATCATCATTATATACTATCTACAAAGTGCAACTAGCTGGTCCCAGTATTGTAATAAACAGTTAATGTACTTACTCTGGCCAGCTCCTGCTACAGCATTACCAGTCACTGCAATATAAGTAATAATCTATTATTGTAATTGTCATTCAAATCTGAAATATTTTCGCAAAGTCCCCGCTGCCTAAGAATGAGAGAGTTTAATTATAATTTTTATAAAATAATACATAGTCGTAGTAACGTAAATAATAATATTTTAGTCTTAGTTTTTTTCATCTAGTCTATGTATTTAAGTTAATGTCATATCTATTATAGTGTGTACATCAAATAAAAGTTTATACATATAATATATTAAAAAAATACGTAGTAAAAAAAAGATTCCACCTGAAAAATATACATTCACGCTTAATCAAATACAATCCATACATTAGTGAACATATTATGCAATGTATGAATAAAATCGGGTAAAAAAATCACATCTCATTTACTATTTACAAAGTGCAACTAGCTAGTCCCAGTATTGTAATAAACAATGAATATACTTACCATTGCCAACTCCTTCTACAACATCGCCAACCGCTGCAATATAAATAATAATCTATTATTGTAATTGTCATTCAAATCTACAATAGAAGTTAGAAACTTGGTAGCAACTTGTTAGGTGCAACTAGCTGGTCCCAGTATTGTAATAAACAATGAATGTACTTACCATTGCCAACTCCTCCTGCAACACCGCCAACCGCTGCAATATAAATAATAATCTATTATTGTAATTGTCATTCAAATCTACAATAGAAGTTAGAAACTTGGTAGCAACTTGTTATTTTTCCAACCGATAATTTAATATAATCTTTTTTTATGACATACGGTAAGCAATCGCCGCCCATGAACACTTGAAACACCAGATGCGTTATAAGTGCGTTACCGGCCTTTTGGGGGTTAGAAATTTAAGAGTTGTTGGGGAATCGGGGATTGAGAAGGGGGGAATTGGGCCTCCGGTGACCTAGTGTTGTAGTAAGTGTTGTTTCCCGTCGGTTTTCGTTGAATTCAATTATTTATTCATTATTTATTTATTCATTGTAGATCACAGGTAGGCTGTACATAATACAGTTGGTATCATAATTTTTTTTTGAGTTTAGCTGCGTCTTGCCCATTGGGCGTACAATAGTTGGATATTAATTTTAATGATGTCAGTAAATCATAATAATCAGGAAATTATTAGAAATGTGCGACGCGATCCCTAGACACGCTTACTGTACCAAACGCAAATGTAAGTTTGTGGAGTGTTAGGTTACCCGCAGTGGACTTTACGCGGTAAATACAGGGCCGACTATTGAAAAGATGAAATTTGCTTGAACCGCTCGCAGTACACGCGTGGCGTGGTAGGCATCGCCGGGGATCGTCTATGTACTTTTACGTCTATATCGGAGGAGTAAAGTCAAATCCGCCAGTTTTAATGTTGGATGTCGAGCCCAGATAAATGTGCCTTAGAAGGGCATTATTTAATATTCTACTTCAGAATGTGTGAATTTTTTGTCCTTTCGTTTTAAAGCAAGTACAAGGAACTTTGTTTGTGTGCTTTGTAATTAATATAATCGTAAGACTGTGTTTAATATTATAAATAAATACCTGCTGGTCAAAAAACATTGGATTTATATTTATCTTATTACTTTCACCAATATGTGTAGTGAATTATTAGTAATTACTACTAAAAGTAATACATTTCGTTCGACTATTCACATTTACCAAAACGTGTGGTTATTAATAATAATTTTGTAAAATTATTAATAATTTTCAATTAATCAGATTTACCATAACAGTAATAAAATCAATGGTTCTGTCAAAATGTATAAACCTAGATAGCCGCGGTATAAAATTTTCAATGTTTAGTCATGGGTGTTGTCTTAGAGGTATTCGTGGGTGGTCAGCGATGACGTAAAGTACATATATATATTTTTTTATAATATTATTTTATAACTAACTAGCAAACCCAGCGAACTTCGTTTCGCCACCAAGGATTTTCCCTGTTTTCCGAAATTTTATTTATTATAAACTTTACGGAGCCCGAGACCTTTCCAACAAATGCAAAACCGTGGAAATCGGTTCGTGCGATTTGGAGTTATAGCGTCAGGAAGGAAAACCCGACTTATTTTTATATTATAGATTAAAATCGTACAGTGGCCATCTTGGATTCACATTTTGACTACGTCATCGCTGACGCTATATGTATATATATATCTTTACTAGATACATACCTACTTTACAATATATATATCTAATATGATTAGATTTCGTCAAAAATAGATTTATAGAAATGTATTTTGATTTCCTCTAATTCTTATTATTTTTAGACACCACTCACATAGGGTGAAAAAAATCTGAGGATTATACGTATTTGAAATCCATTATCACCAATCCGTTTTAAAGAGAGAAGTGTGTCATGCTCATGCCTTCTCCGAGTGAGAAGAGGCCTTTGCCCAGTTGTGACTATTGAGTGTAGTACATCACATCACAGCGTAGTATCACATAATCATATATACTATTTACAAGGTGCAACTAGCTGGTCCCAGTATTGTAATAAACAGTTAATGTACTTACCTGTGCCCATATCGCCAACCGCTGCAATATAAATAATAATCTATTATTGTAATTGTCATTCAAATCTACAATAGAAGTTAGAAACTTAGTAGCAACTTGTTAGGTGCAACTAGCTGGTCCCAGTATTGTAATAAACAGTGAATGTACTTACCATTGCCAACTCCTCCTACAACATCGCCAACCGCTGCAATATAAATAATAATCTATTATTGTAATTGTCATTCAAATCTACAATAGAAGTTTGAAACTTAGTAGCAACTTGTTAGGTGAAACTAGCTGGTCCCAGTATTGTAATGAACATTGAATGTACTTACCATTGCCAACTCCTCCGACAAGATTGCCAGTCGCTGCAATATAAATAATAATCTATTATTGTAATTGTCATTCAAATCTACAAGAGAAGTTTGAAACTTAGTAGCAATTTGTTATTTTTCTAACCGATAATTTAATATAATCTTTTTTTATGGAATATGTCGGTAAACAATTGCCGCTGCCCATGAATACATGAAACACCAGAGGCGTTACAAGTACGTTGCCGGCCTTTTGGGGGTTAGGAATTTTAGGGTTGTTGGAGAATCGGGGATTGGGAAGATTGGAAAGGGGGGAATTGGGCCTCCGGTAACCTCACTCACACAAGGAAACACAATATCTAGCCACTACTCCAACAGGGGACTTACCGCTGCAATGACAGCGAGCCCAAATAAATGTGCCTTAGAAGGGCACTATTTAATATTCTAGTTCAGAATGTGTGAATTTTTTGTCCTTTCATTTTAAAGCAAGTACAAGTAACTTTGTTTGTGTGATTTCTAATTAAAATAATCGTAAGACTGTGTTTAATATTATAAATAAATACCTGCTGTTCAAAAAACATTGGATTTATATTTATTTTATTACATTCACCAATATGTGTCGCGAATTATTAATAATTACTACTAAAAGTAATACGTTTCGTTCGATTATTAACATTTACCAAAACGTGTGGTTATTAATAATAATTTTAGAAAATTAGAAATAATTTTTAATTAATTATATTTACCGTAACAGTAATAAAATAAAAGCCGCTGTATTATATTTTCATGCTCATACATTCTCCGAGTGAGTAGAGGCCTTTGCCCAGTTGTGACTGTAGAGTGCATTACATCACATCACAGCGTTGTATCACATAATCATATATTCTATTTACAAGGTGCAACTAGCTGGTCCCAGTATTGTAAAAAACAGTAAATGTACTTACCCGTGCCGACATCGCCAACTGCTGCAATATAAATAATAATCTATTATTGTAATTATCATTCAAATCTACAATAGACGTTTGAAACTTATCAGCAACTTGTTAGGTGCAACTAGCTGGTCCCAGTATTGTAATAAACAGTGAATGTACTTACCATTGCCAACTCCTCCTACAACATCGCCAGCCACTGCAATAAAAAAAATCTATTATTGTAATTGTCATTTAAATCTACAATAAAAGTTTGAAACTTAGTAGCGACTTGTTAGATGCAACTAGCCGGTCCCAGTATTGTAATAAACAGTGAATGTACTTACCATTGCCAACTCCTCCTACAACATCGCCAGCCACTGCAATATAAATAATAATCCATTATTGTAATTGTCATTCAAATCTATAATAGAAGTTTGAAACTTAGTAGCAACGTGTTAGGTGCAACTAGCTGGTCCCAGTATTGTAATAAACATTGAATGTACTTACCATTGCCAACTCCTCCGACAAGATTGCCAGTCGCTGCAATATAAATAATAATCTATTATTGTAATGGTCATTCAAATCTACAATAGAAGTTTGAAACTTAGTAGCAATTTGTTATTTTTCCAACCGATAATTTAATATAATCTTTTGGAATATGTCGGTAAGCAATTGCCACTGCCCATGAATACTTGAAACACCAGAGGCGTTACAAGTACATTGCCGGCCTTTTGGGGTTTGGAATTTAAGGGTTGTTGGGAATCGGGGATTGGGAAGATTGGGAAGGGGGGAATTGGGCCTCCGCCCGGTAACCTCACTCACACAAGGAAACACAACGCAAGCGTTGCTTCCCGTCGGTTTTCGTTGAAGCCGTGGTATCGCTCCGGTCGAGCCGGCCCATTCGTGCCGAAGTATGGCTCTCCCACACTTAGACTTATCTATCTATATACATATTACAATAATACTGTAGAAGAGTTAATCCTGTACATTGAGAATATTAAAAGAATAACAGAAGGGGGTGTCACTAGGTAGATAACGAGACTAAAAAATGTTCTGTCTGTCTGTATGTTTACACATCACACAAAACTACCAGTCTGAGAAGGATGAAAATTGGTATAATTATATTTTAATATCCTGGACAAAACACTGGATACATTTTATCCCGCACAAGTATATTCACTAAAAAACAAACTTAAATATGCGACGCGATCCCTAGACACGCTTACTGTACCAAACGCAAGGTATTTTTATTTTTCCTTTTATATGTGTACGAAATTGCGGGTGCAGCTAGTTCTTATTAATCTGAATATCATACGTATTGGAATTCTATTATCACCAACTCGCTTTTTAACGGGATATACGGGCAAACGAGCAATCGGATATCCAGCCAGACTGTAAAACCAATCACCGTCGCCAATGGACCCCCGCAACACGAGAGAAGTTACAACTGCGTACCAGTCTCTGCCAGACTCCCGGTAACCCGGTATCAATACTCAGTACCTTCTCCGAGTGAGAAGAGACCTTTGCCCAGCTGTGACTTGCTAATAGCGTAGTAACACATCATAATTATATACTATTTACAAGGTGCAACTACCTGGTCCCAGTATTGTAATAAACAGTTAGTGTTCTTACCCTGGCCCACATCGCCAACCACTGCAATATAAATAATAATCATTATTGTAATTGTCATTCAAATATACAGTACAAGTTTTGGTACAAGTACAGTACAGTACAGTAGGTACAGTACAAGATTATTTAATATAATCTTTATAATATTACAATAATACTGTAGAAGAGTTAATTCCGTACATTGCAATCGCAATACACACATCATCATTATATACTATCTACAAGGTGCAACGAGGTGGTCCCAGTATTGTAATAAACAATGAGTGTACTTACCATTGCCAACTCCTCCTACAACATCGCCAACCGCTGCAATATAAATAATAATCTATTATTGTAATTGTCATTCAAATCTGCAATAGAAGTTTACAACTTAGTAGCAACTTGTTAGGTGCAACTAGCTGGTCCCAGTATTGTAATAAACAATGAATGTACTTACCATTGCCAACTCCTCCTACAACATCGCCAACCGCTGCAATATAAATAATAATCTATTATTGTAATTGTCATTCAAGTCTACAATAGAAGTTTACAACTTAGTAGCAACTTATTAGGTGCAACTAGCTGGTCCCAGTATTGTAATAAACAATGAATGTACTTACCATTTCCAACTCCTCCTACAACATCGCCAACCGCTGCAATAGAAATATTAATCTATTATTGTAATTGTCATTCAAATCTACAAAAGAAGTTTGAAACTTAGTAGCAATTTGCTAGGTGCAACTAGCTGGTTCCTACTGGAACCAGGTACAATACTTTGTAATAAACAAGGAATGTTCTTACTATTGTCAACTCCTCCTACAACATCGCCAACCGCTGCAATATAAATAATAATCTATTATTGTAATTGTTATTCAAACCTACAATAGAAGTTTTAAACTTAGTAGCAACTTGTTAGGTGCAACTAGCTGGTCTCAGTATTGTAATGAAAAGTGAATGTTCTTACCATTGCCAACTCCTCCGACAAGATTGCCAGTCGCTGCAATATAAATAATAATCTATTATTGTAATTGTCATTCAAATCTACAATAGAAGTTTGAAACTTAGTAGCAACTTGTTATTTTTCCAACCGATAATTTAATCAATTTTTTTTAGGACATACGGTGAGCAATCGTCGCCCATGAACACTTGAAACACCAGATGCGTTACAAGTGCGTTGCCGGCTTTTTGGGGGTTAGGAATTTAAGGGTTGTTGGGGAATCGGGGATATGGAAGGTTGGGAAGGGGGGAATTGGGCCTCCGGTAACCTCACCCATACAAGGAAACACAACGCAAGCGTTGTTTCTCGTCGGTTTTCGTTGAAGCCGTGGAGCCTACTTTGCAAGATATGTATCTAATATGATTAGATTTCGTCATAAATAGATTTATTGAGAAATGTATTTTTATTTTTTCTAGTTCTTATTATATTTAGACACCACTCACATAGGGTGAAAAAAATCTGAGGATTATACGTATTTGAAATCCATTATCACCAATCCGTCTTTTTAAGAGAGAAGTGTTTCATGCTCATACCTTCTCCGAGTGAGAAGAGGCCTTTGCCCAGTTGTGACTGTAGAATGAAGTACATCACATCCCAGCGTAGTATCACATAATCATATATTCTATTTACAAGGTGCAACTAGCTGGTCCCAGTATTGTAATAACCAGTTAATGTACTTACCAGTGCCCACACCGCCAACCGCTGCAATATAAATAATAATCTATTATTGTAATTGTCATTCAAATTTACAATAGAAGTTTGAAACTTAGTAGCAACTTGTTAGGTGCAACTAGCTGGTCCCAGTATTGTCATAAACAGTGAATGTACTTACCATTGCCAACTCCTCCTACAACATCGCCAGCCACTGCAATATAAATAATAATCTATTATTGTAATTGTCAGTCAAATCTACAATAAAAGTTTGAAACTTAGTAGCAACTTGTTAGTGCTACTAGCTGGTTCCAGTATTGTAATAAACAATGAATGTACTTACCATTGCCAACTTCTCCAACATAATCGCCAACCACTGTAATATAAATAATAATATATTATAGATCAGAAAAGAGATCAGAGATTGGTATATAGAAATTGGGAACGATCTAACCAAGATGTGACTGATGGGCGGCGACCGGATGATGAAGCCACTAACACGTTTTGACGCAACATCTGGTCGGTGACATGGAGGAGGTGATAATTACCTCCTCCGGTGTGAGCAATGCAGCCTGTTCGGTCCCAAATTGGAAATCACCGGTACCAGACGGGCTGCAGAACTTCTGGCTCAAATGGTTTACTAGTTCGCACACTCGCTTAGCATCGCAGTTCCAGGCAGCTTTAGAGGCAGGATCGTTACCCAAATTTCTAACAACAGGTATTACCCATCTACTCCATATATTAGGTAGTTCCACTGAACCCCAAAATTATAGACCAATTACATGTTTACCAACGGTCTATAAACTTCTTACATCTATTTTGAGAAGAAAAATAACAAAACATATTGAAAAAAATTCCGTTTTGTCTGTATCTCAAAGTTAATGTAGGAAGGGGTCTCGTGGAACTAAGGAGCTACTCCTCATTGATATGGTCATAACCCAACAGGTCCGTCGGTCCTGAAAAAAAATGTCTAGTTTGGAGTAGATAAGTGTGCGGTCATGCATGTAAAGCGGGGAGGGATTGTGGAATCTGAGGGTCTAGAACTCTCAGATTTCACAAAACTAAGAGCGCTTTCCGCAAATGACACTTACAAGTACCTGGGTATGTCAAAAGGATTAGGCATCAATGGAACGGACATGAAACAATCGTTACAGGAGCGCTTCTTTGGCCGCCTGAATAAGGTACTGAAAATTTTATTATCGGGCGGAAACAAGTTGCGAGCCTATAACGGTTGGGTCATGCCGGTCTTGATGTATTCTTTTGGTATACTCAAGTGGACTCAGACTGAACTAGACACCTTGGATAGGCGAGTCCGGACACTGCTGACTGCAAATCGTATGTATCACCCTCGTTCATCGGTCATGAGGTTGTACATCCCGCGGAAAAGTGAGAGTCGAGGCTTATTAAATGCTAAGACCCTTCATGATCGTGAGGTGTGCAACCTCAGGGAATATTTCCTGAAAGTAAACGAGGGTATGCATCGAGAAGTAGCAGTAGTGGACAAAGGATTCACTCCACTATCTTTAGCAAAAGAGAACTAGCGCAAACCTGTGGTACTGACTTGAGTCGATGACCGCAAGGAGATATGGCAAAGCAAGGAGCTCCACGGACACTTCTTTCGGGCCCTTCATGGGCCCAGTGTCGATTTTCTGGCATCCGTATCTTGGCTACGATTCAGTAATCTCTTTGGAGAAACTGAAGGATTTATCTTTGCAATTATGGACGAAGTTATCCTTACGAATAACTACCGGAAATATATTATTAAGGATGGGACTGTTGACATATGTCGGGTATGTCATAGTCCTGGTGAATCCATAAGACATATAATTTCTGGTTGTGGTCGTTTGGCTAATGGTGAATATTTACACAGACATAATCAGGTGGCCAAGATTATCCACCAGCAAGTTGCTTTGCACTATCTACTTGTTAAGTTTGAGGTTCCATACTACAAGTATGTGACCGACCCAGTTCTTGAAAACGGCCATATCACGTTGTACTGGGATCGGTCTATCATCACTGATAGGACTATTGTAGCCAATAAACCTGATATAGTGGTGATAGACCGACAAGCGCGCCGCTTGATGATAATCGATGTCACCATTCCCCATGACTTGACTTGGCTCACGAGTTTGTCGATATGTGGAATGTGGATTCGGCTATCATGTGCCGATAGTCGTGTCGGAAAATTGGTTAATCCCTAAAAGCCTCGACATCCATCTTAGGAGGCTGGCGTTGGGCGGATGGATTCGTTAATCCATCCGCTGTACAGTACTGCCTTCTGCATCAGGCAACTCCTCGAAACGGCACGTATTGTGAGGAGGTTCCTGTCTCTGGAGTCATAACTACCGGCTTGGACCATACTCCCGCTACTGGTCGGCACCTATTTTTATATTTTTTAATGTTATTTTGTTTTTTATTTTTATAAGTAAAGTTTAAAAATATAATTTTAGAGTGTTTTAAATAAATATCCATATATTTAGAGATGTTATTATAGATCCATACCTATTATTTTAATTGTCATTCAAATCTACAATAGAAGTTTGAAACTTAGTAGGAACTTGTTAGGTGAAACTAGCTGGTCCCAGTATTGTAATAAACATTGAATGTACTTACCGTTGCCAACTCCTCCGACAAGATTGCCAGTCGCTGCAATATAAATAATAATCTATTATTGTAATTGTCATTCAAATCTACAAGAGAAGTTTGAAACTTAGTAGCAATTTGTTATTTTTCCAACCGATAATTTAATTTAATTTTTTTGTGACATACGGTACCTAAGCAATCGCCGCCCATGAACACTTGAAACACCAGATGCGTTACAAGTGCGTTGCCGGCCTTTTGGGGGTTAGGAATTTAAGGGTTGTTGGGGAATTGGGGATTAAAAAGACTGAGAAGGGGGGCCTGGGCCTCCGGTAACCTCACTCACACAAGGAAACACAACGCGAGCGTTGTTTCCCGTCGGTTTTCGTTGAAGCCGTGGTATCGTTCCGGTCGAGCCGGCCCATTCGTGCCGAAGTATGGCTCTCCCACACTTAGACTTATCTATCTATATACATATTATAATAATACTGTAGAAGAGTTAATCCTGTACATTGAGAATATTAAAAGAATAACAGAAGGGGGTGTTACTAGGTAGATACCGAACCCAAAAACGAGAATAAAAAATGTTCTGTCTGTCTGTATGTTTACACATCACACAAAACTACCAGTCTGATTAAGATGAAAATTGGTATAATTATATTTTAATATCCGGGACACAACACTTTATACCGAAAAAGTGTATTCACTAAAAAACAAAATTATGTGCGACGCGATCCCTAGACATGCTTACGCAAACGCAAGGTATTTTTATTTTTCCTTTTATATGTGTACGAAATTGCGGGTACAGCTAGTTCTTATTAATCTGAATATCATACGTATTGGAATTCTATTATCACCAACTCGCTGTTTAACGGGATATACGGGCAAACGAGCAATCGGATATCCAGCCAGACTGTAAAACCAATCACCGTCGCCAATGGACCCCCGCAACACGAGAGAAGTTACAACTGCGTACCAGTCTCTGCCAGACTCCCGGTAACTTCATTCGCTCAATGGTTTTATAAGCACGGTGATCGATACTCAGAGTGTGAAGACGCTTTTGCCCAGCTGTGACTTGCTAATAACGTAGTAAGTTATTTTATTTGAGAAACAAACAGAATTATATAGGAAAATTTCATACAAATGATATAATACATAGTCCAAAACAGTTTCCACATGAAAAATATACAATAACGCTTAATTAAATGCAATCATACTATAATTATGTATGAATAAGTTGAATAAACTCGGGTAAATTTACAAGGTGCAACTAGCTGGTCCCAGTATTGTAATAAACAGTTAATGTTCTTACCCTCGCCCACATCGCCAACCACTGCAATATAAATAATAATCTATTATTGTAATTGTCTTTCAAATATCTAGTAGAAGTTTGAAAGTTAGTAGCAATTTGTTATTTTTCAAACCGGTTATTTAATACAATCTTTATAATATTACAATAATACTGTAGAAGAAGAGTTAAGTGTGTGCATTGCAATCGCAATACACATATCATCATTATATACTATCTACAAAGTGCAACTAGCTGGTCCCAGTATTGTAATAAACAGTAACGGCGACCAGTCGACTGTCCTTCAAATTTAGGCTTCGTGAGCATATATGGAAGAGGCTGACAGACTCAACACACACATAGTACATGTATGTATGTATGTATGTATGTATGTATGTATATATGTATGTATATATTGTAATATTTATTGTATATACAACATGACCGTTATAAATATAATTATAATTTATTTATCTTTTAATATTTCAATATGTGCCTGCTGTTACACCTGCTGTTGTCTCTCTGCATCACCCCAAGGTTGACTGGTAGAGAATGCCAAATTGGCATTAAGTCCTCCTTTGTACAATGTACATAAAGTGTAAAATAAATAAAAATAAATAAATGTACTTACCCTGGCCAGCTCCTGCTACAGCATTACCAGTCACTGCAATATAAATAATAATCTATTATTGTAATTGTAATTTAAATCTAAAATACTGTCGTAAAGTCCCCGCTGCCTAAGAATGTATAAAATAATACATAGTGATAGTAACTTAAATAATAATATTTTAGTCTTAGTTTTTTTCATTTAGTCTATGTATTTAAGTTCATGTTATGTCTATTATAGTGTGTGCATCAAATAAAAGTTTATACATATAATATATTAAAAAAAACGTAGTAAAAAAAGATTCCACCTGAAAAATATACATTCACGCTAAATCAAATACAATCCATACATGAGTGAACATATGCAATGTATGAATAAAATCGGGTAAAAAAATCACATCTCATTTACTATTTACAAAGTGCAACTAGCTGGTCCCAGTATTGTTATAAACAGTGAATGTATTTACCATCGCCAACTCCTCCTACAACATCGCCAACCGCTGCAATATAAATAATAATCTATTATTGTAATTGTCATTCAAATCTACAATATAAGTTTGAAACTTAATAGCAACTTGTTAGGTGCAACTAGGTGGTCCCAGTATTGTAATAAACAAGGAATGTACTTACTATTGCCAACTCCTCCTACAACATCGCCAACCGCTGCAATATAAATAATAATCTATTATTGTAATTGTCATTCAAATCTACAATACAAGTTTGAAACTTAGTAGCAATTTATTATTTTTCCAACCGATAATTTAATTTAATTTTTTATGACATACGGTACCTAAGCAATCGCCGCCCATGAACACTTGAAACACCAGATGCGTTACAAGTGCGTTGCCGGCCTTTTGGGGGTTAGGAATTTAAGGGTTGTTGGGGAATCGGGGATTAATAAGACTGAGAAGGGGGGCCTGGGCCTCCGGTAACCTCACTCATACAAGGAAACACAACGCGAGCGTTGTTTCCCGTCGGTTTTCGTTGAAGCCGTGGTATCGTTCCGGTCGAGCCGGCCCATTCGTGCCGAAGTATGGCTCTCCCACACTTAGACTTATCTATCTATATACATATTATAATAATACTGTAGAAGAGTTAATCCTGTACATTGAGAATATTAAAAGAATAACAGAAGGGGTGTTACTAGTTAGATACCGAACCCAAAAACGTGAATAAAAAATATTCTGTCTGTCTTATATTTACACATCACACAAAACTACCAGTCTGATTACGATGAAAATTGGTATAATTATATTTTAATATCCCGGATACAACACTGGATACATTTTATTCCGCACAAGTATATTCACTAAAAAACAAACTTAAATGTGCGACACGATCCCTAGACACGCTTACTGTACCAAACGCAAATGTAAGTTTGTGGAGTGTTAGGATACCCGCAGTGGACTTTACGCGGTAAATACAGGGCCGACTATTGAAAAGATGGAATTTGCTTGAACCGCTCGCAGTACACGCGTGGCGTGGTAGGCAGCGCCGGGGATCGTCTATGTACTTTTACGTCTATGTCGGAGGAGTAAAGTCATCTTTTCATGTTGGATGTCGAGCCCAGATAAATGTGCTCTAGAAGGGCACTATTTATTATTCTAGTACAGAATGTGTGAATTTTTTGTCTTTTCGTTTTAAAGCAAGTACAAGTAACTTTGTTTGTATGATTTCTAATTAATATAATTACCCGACTGCGCCAGAAGGAGGGTTATGTTTTTCAAGAGTATGTATGATGTATGTATGTATGTATAATTGTTTGGCACGCTCTGCAGCCTAAACGGCTTGATGGATTTTAGCTTGAAAGGTGTCGTTAGATTCGTATTTACTGTGAGAGTGACACTGGATATATCAAAATACTAAAAAAAACAAAATGGCGGATTTTTTGCGCCAAATTCGAATATTGCTCACTCTCTAGCCTGAACGACTCGATGGATTTCAGCTTGATAGGGGTCGTTTGATTCGTATTTACTGTTAGGGTGACACTACATATATCAAAATAATACACCTAAAAGAAAATAAAATAAAAAAAGGTAATTTAAAAAACTAAAAAACCGCTTCAATTTTACGATGACTTTCTTGTTTTAGGTTTTTTTTATAATATAATGAAACGCAGTCGGGTTTTTTAGTTTTTTAAATTACCTTTTTTATCGTAAGACTTTGTTTAATATTATAAATAAATACCTGCTGGTCAAACAACATTGGATTGATATTTATCTTATTACTTTCACCAATATGTGTCGTGAATTATTAATAATTACTACTAAAAGTAATACATTTCGTTCGATTATTCATATCGACCAAAACGATTAATTTTCAATTAATCTGGGGGCACGGCAGTACCCCCGCCAAGTCGAGCAAAAAAAAAGCGGCACGGCCGTACCATCCTTTTCTCGAAGCAATTCGGGCCTTTTTCGACCCCCTATAATTCGGTTGTGGATAAAGCAAGAAACCTGAATCTTCAGTAACTAATCCAGCATTGTATAAACACGGAATATTTAAAATTTCAGTCAATTTGAACCAGTAGTTTAAGAATGACAACTTGTTAAAGTTTCTAAATTTTGTCACTCACTGACTCACCGATCATCAAAAGTCCAAGGCACTTCTAGCAGACTTAGAAGCTTCATATTTGGAATACATATAGAGTTTAGTGTCTTAATCATGGGAAAACTTAAATATTTTGTAATTTCGGTCCAGTTTTCCAAATACACCAACTGCATCAATAACTTTGTAATCCCATATAAATATATGGGATTACAAAGTTATTTATGCAGTTGGTGGTTGGTGGTGGTTATAAATTTAATAGGTGTTGATAGGTACCTACCATATGAGGCAAGGGAGGGGGTATAGGGTGGGTAAGGGTGTGTTTAGCCCATGAAACTGAACAACATTATTTAAAGGCTCTATTAAAGGCTCTACAAAAAGAAGTGAGATCCCATCAAAAACATCCTGTAAAAATCCCAAGTCTCGCAGCTCAGTCTTTCTACCGTCAAAAGTTGTGAGATCCATGTAATACCATGTCGGTTAATCTATTTAGTGTCTACTTGAAGGACCTTCTGTCTTAAGTTATTACATAAGTTATTATCATGCCAATATTAAAAATATTTAACGTTTTAAACGAATAGATCGACTTGGACATCGCATGAAAACAAAATGAATATTACAATATTATATTAGATTCTTTAGTCTCTCGCGCCTCACGCGATTGAAACTCTCGTTCCTGTTGGTCGCTGGCCCGTCGTGCTGTGTAGTGTGATACATACTAATAATCAAATCAAGCGATGTCCAAGTCGATCTATTTGTTTAAAACGTTAAATATTTTTAATATTGGCATGATAATAACTTATGTAATAACTTAAGACAGAAGGTCCTTCAAGTAGACACTAAATAGATTAACCGACTTGGTATTACATGGATCTCACAACTTTTGACGGTAGAAAGACTGAGCTGCGAGACTTGGGTTTTTTACAGGATGTTTTTGATGGGATCAGATTTACCGTAACAGTAATAAAATCAATGGTTCTGTCAAAATGTATAAACCTAGATAGCCGCTGTATTAAATTTTCAATGTTTAGTCATGGGTGTCGTTTTAGAGGTATTCGAGGGTGGTCAGCGATGACGTAGTCAAAATGTGAACCCAAAATGGCCACTGTACGATTTTAATTAGTTATAATATAACTTTATATATATATATATATATATATATGTCGGAGAACAGTTCGTGAACACACTTAAGACGACCGCTGCCAGCCCCTTTTCCATGAATCACTTCAAAATCAATTGGTTTAGTTTTAAGTTCTCACCAAATTGTAAAGATAGTGTGATCGACACATGTTAAGTACGTAAGACAAAAAAACAGTTAAGGGCTGCGACCCTGCAAAGAGTGTGGTTTTTTTAGGGACGCTATAGGACCCAGCCGATACGAGGAAGGGTCAGACACACATTCCTTCATGGGACACGGTTGCGCGATCACGCTCATCTCTTAAGACAATCCTAATTGTAAACTAGTGTAGTATTAACAACTTTTGTAAACGCTTACATTACGTTATTGACTGTTATCACTGCAAATGCAATATTGTAATAAACATAGACAAATAATGTAGTTCTCATTACTACCGATTATTACCGCGACGACACCCCGACTCCGTCATATATATATCTTTACTAGGTATGAACCTACTTTACAAGATGTATATCTAATATGATTGGATTTCGTCATAAATGGATTTATTGAGAAATGTATTTTTATTTTTTCTAATACTTATTATATTTAGACACCACTCACATAGGGTGAAAAAAAATCTGAGGATTATACGTACTTGAAATCCATTATCACCAATCCGTCTTTTAAAGAGAGAACTGTGTCATGCTCATGCCTTCTCCGAGTGAGAAGAGGCCTTTGCCCAGTTGTGACTATTGAGTGTAGTACATCACATCACAGCGTAGTATTACATAATCATATATACTATTTACAAGCTGCAACCAGCTGGTCCCAGTATTGTAATAAATAGTTAATGTTCTTACCCTCGCCCATATCGCCAACCACTGCAATATAAATAATAATCTATTATTGTAATTGTCATTCAAATCTACAATAGAAGTTAGAAACTTAGTAGCAACTTGTTAGGTGCAACTAGCTGATCCCAGTATTGTAATAAACAGTGAATGTACTTACCATTGCCAACTCCTCCTACAACACCGCCAACCGCTGCAATATAAATAATAATCTATTATTGTAATTGTCATTCAAATCTACAATAGAAGTTTGAAACTTAGTAGCAACTTGTTAGGTGAAACTAGCAGGTCCCAGTATTGTAATAAACATTAAATGTACTTACCATTGCCAACTCCTCCGACAAGATTGCCAGTCGCTGCAATATAAATAATAATCTATTATTGTAATTTATTGTCATTCAAATCTACAAGAGAAGTTTGAAACTTAATAGCAATTTGTTACTTTTCCAACCGATAATTACAAAAAACAAACTTAAATGTGCGACGCGATCCCTACACATGCTTACTGTACCAAACGCAAGGTATTTTTATTTTTCCTTTTATATGTGTACGAAATTGCGGGTACAGCTAGTTCTTATTAATCTGAATATCATACGTATTGGAATTCTATTATCACCAACTCGCTTTTTAACGGGATATACAGGCAAACGAGCAATCGGATATCCAGCCAGACTGTAAAACCAATCACCGTCGCCAATGGACCCCCGCAACACGAGAGAAGTTACAACTGCGTACCAGTCTCTGCCAGACTCCCGGTAACTTCATTCGCTCAATGGTTTTATAAGCACGGTGATCGATACTCAGAGTGTGAAGACGCTTTTGCCCAGCTATGACTTGCTAATAACGTAGTAAGTTATTTTATTTGAGAAACAAACAGAATTATATAAGAAAATTACATACAAATTAAATAATACATAGTCCAAAACAGTTTCCACATGAAAATATACAGTAACGCTTAATTAAATGCAATCATACTATAATTATGTATGAATAAGTTGAAAAAACTCGAGTAAAAAAATCACATCTCATAAACTATTTACAAGGTGCAACCAGCTGGTCCCAGTATTGTAATAAACAGTTAATATTCTTACCCTCGCCCACATCGCCAACCACTGCAATATAAATAATAATCTATTATTGTAATTGTCATTCAAATCTACAATAGAAGTTAGAAACTCAGTAGCAACTTGTTAGGTGCAACTAGCTGGTCCCAGTATTGTAATAAACAGTGAATGTACTTACCATTGCCAACTCCTCCTACAACATCGCCAACCGCTGCAATATAAATAATAATCTATTATTGTAATTGCCATTCAAATCTACAATAGAAGTTTGAAACTTAGTAGCAACTTGTTAGGTGAAACTAGCAGGTCCCAGTATTGTAATAAACATTGAATGTACTTACCATTGCCAACTCCTCCGACAAGATTACCAGTCGCTGCAATATAAATAATAATCTATTATTGTAATTGTCATTCAAATCTACAAGAGAAGTTTGAAACTTAATAGCAATTTGTTACTTTTCCAACCGATAATTACAAAAAACAAACTTAAATGTGCGACGCGATCCCTAGACATGCTTACTGTACCAAACGCAAGGTATTTTTATTTTTTCTTTTATATGTGTACGAAATTGCGGGTACAGCTAGTTCTTATTAATCTGAATATCATACGTATTAGAATTCTATTATCACCAACTCGCTTTTTAACGGGATATACAGGCAAACGAGCAATCGGATATCCAGCCAGACTGTAAAACCAATCACCGTCGCCAATGGACCCCCGCAACACGAGAGAAGTTACAACTGCGTACCAGTCTCTGCCAGACTTCCGGTAACTTCATTCGCTCAATGGTTTTATAAGCACGGTGATCAATACTCAGAGCGTGAAGACGCTTTTGCCCAGCTGTGACTTGCTAATAACGTAGTAAGTTATTTTATTTGAGAAACAAACAGAATTATATAGGATAATTACATACAAATTAAATAATACATAGTCCAAAACAGTGTCCACATGAAAAATATACAGTAACGCTTAATTAAATGCAATCATACTATAATTATGTATGAATAAGTTGAATAAACTCGGGTAAAAAAATCACATCTCATAAACTATTTACAAGGTGCAACTAGCTGGTCCCAGTATTGTAATAAACAGTTAATGTTCTTACCCTCGCCCACATCGCCAACCACTGCAATATAAATAATAATCTATTATTGTAATTGTCATTCAAATATACAGTAGAAGTTTGAAAGTTAGTAGCAATTTGTTTTTTGTCCAACCGATTATTTAATGTAATCTTTATAATATTACAATAATACTGTAGAAGAGCTAATTCTGTACATTGCAATCGCAATACACACATCATCATTATATACTATCTACAAAGTGCAACTAGCTGGTCCCAGTATTGTAATAAACAGTTAATGTACTTACTATGGCCAGCTCCTGCTACAGCATTACCAGTCACTGCAATATAAGTAATAATCTATTATTGTAATTGTCATTCAAATCTAAAATACTGTCGTAAAGTCCCCACTGCCTAAGAATGAGAGAGATTAATTATAATTTTATAAAATAATACATAGTCATAGTAACTTAAATAGTAATATTTTAGTCTTAGTTTTTTTTTATTTAGTGTATGTATTTAAGTTCATGTTATGTCTATTATAGTGTGTAAGTCAAATAAAAGTATATACATATATTAAATATAAAAAAATACATAGTAAAAAAAGATTCCACCTGAAAAATATACATTCACGCATAATCAAATACAATCCATACATGAGTGAACATATGCAATGTTTCAATAAAATCGGGTGAAAAAATCACGTCTCATTTACTATCTACAAAGTGAAACTAGCTGGTCCCAGTATTGTAATAAACAATGAATGTACTAACCATTGCCAACTCCTCCTACAACATCGCCAACCGCTGCAATATAAATAATAATCTATTATTGTAATTGTCATTCAAATCTACAATAGAAGTTTGAAACTTAGTAGCAACTTGTTAGGTGCAACTAGGTGGTCCCAGTATTGTAATAAACAATGAATGTACTTACCATTGCCAACTCCTCCTACAACATCGCCAACCGCTGCAATATAAATAATAATCTATTATTGTAATTGTCATTCAAATCTACAATAGAAGTTTGAAACTTAGTAGCAACTTGTTAGGTGCAACTAGGTGGTCCCAGTATTGTAATAAACAATTAATGTACTTACCATTGCCAACTCCTCCTACAACATCGCCAACCGCTGCAATATAAATAATAATCTATTATTGTAATTGTCATTCAAATCTACAATAGAAGTTTGAAACTCAGTAGCAACTTGTTATTTTTCTAACCGATAATTTAATATATATTTTTTTATGACATACGGTAAGCAATCGCCGCCCATGAACACTTGAAACACCAGATGCGTTACAAGTGCGTTGCCGGTCTTTTGGGAGTTAGGAATTAAAGGGTTGTTGGGGAATCGGAGATTGAGAAGATTGAGAAGTCAGACTCACTCACACAAACATACATAACCTCACGCCTGTCTCCCATGGGGTAAATGGGAAGTGTGTACGAACCGTGGCAATTGGCGTTCCATTGTCACTGCCTGCTGCCACGGTTCGAACACACTTCTTTGGTTTCTGCAACAGTCATCAGTCTTTTCATGCATGCTGGTCGGTTAAAGGTACTTTACTAACTTTACTAAAACTTTTTACTAACTTTACTTTCTATTTTTAGTCATGGGTGTCGTTTTAGAGGTATTCGAGGGTGGTCAGCGATGACGTAGTTAAAATGTGAACCCAAAATGGCCACTGTACGATTTTAATTAGTTATAAAATAATATGTATTTTACAAGATATATACTTACAAGATATATATCTTATATGATTAGATTTCGTCATAAATAGATTTATTATATAGACTTATTATATTTAGACACCACTCACATAGGGTGAAAAAAATCTGAGGATTATACGTACTTGAAATCCATTATCGCCAATCCGTCTTTTAAAGAGAGAAGTGTTTCATGCTCATGCCTTCTCCGAGTGAGAAAAGGCCTTTGCACAGTTGTGACTGTTGAGTGTAGTACATCACATCACAGCGTAGTATCACATAATCATATATACTATTTACAAGGTGAAACTAGCTGGTCTCAGTATTGTAATAAACAGTTAATGTACTTACCCGTGCCCATATCGCCAACCGCTGCAATATAAATAATAATTTATTATTGTAATTGTCATTCAAATCTAAAATAGAAGTTTGAAGCTTAGTAGCAACTTGTTAGGTGCAACTAGCTGGTCCCAGTATTGTAATAAACAATGAATGTACATACCATTGCCAGCTCCTCCTACAACATCGCCAACCGCTGCAATATAAATAATAATCTATTATTGTAATTGTCATTCAAATCTTCAATAGAAGTTTGAAACTTAGTAGCAACTTGTTAGGTGCAACTAGCTGGTCCCAGTATTGTAATAAACATTGAATGTACTTACCATTGCCAACTCCTCCGACAAGATTGCCAGTCGCTGCAATATAAATAATAATCTATTATTGTAATGGTCATTCAAATCTACAAGAGAAGTTTGAAACTTAGTAGCAATTTGTTATTTTTCCAACCGATAATTTAATATAATTTTTTTTATGACATACGGTAAGCAATCGCCGCCCATGAACACTTGAAACACCAGATGCGTTACAAGTGCGTTGCCGGCCTTTTGGGGGTTAGGAATTTAAGGGTTGTTGGGGAATCGGGGATTTGGAAGATTGGAAAGGGGGAAATTGGGCCTCCGATAACCTCACTCACACAAGGAAACACAACGCACGCGTTGTTTCCCGTCGGTTTTCGTTGAAGCCGTGGTATCGCTCCGGTCGAGCCGGCCCATTCGTTTCGAAGTATGGCTCTCCCACACTTAGACTTATCTATCTATATGCATATTGTAATAATACTGTAGAAGAGTTAATCCTGTACATTGAGAATATTAAAAGAATAACAGTGTTACTAGGTAGATACCAAACCCAAAAACGTGATTGAAAAATGTTTTGTCTGTTTGTATGTATGTCTGTATGTTAACACATCACACAAAACTACCGGTCTGATTACGATGAAAATTGGTATAATTATATTTTAATATCCTTGACACAACACTGGATACATTTTATACCGTAAAAGTATATTCACTAAAAAACAAATTTAAATGTGCGACGCGATCCCTAGACATGCTTACTGCACCAAACGCAAGGTATTTTTATTTTTCCTTTTATATGTGTACGAAATTGCGGGTACAGCTAGTTCTTAGTAATCTGAATATCATACGTATTAGAATTCTATTATCACTAACTCGCTTTTTAACGGGATATACAGGCAAACGAGCAATCGGATATCCAGCCAGACTGTAAAACCAATCACCGTCGCCAATGGACCCCCGCAACACGAGAGAAGTTACAACTGCGTACCAGTCTCTGCCAGACTCCCGGTAACTTCACTCGCTCACTGGTTTTATAAGCACGGTGATCGATACTCAGAGTGTGAAGACGCTTTTGCCCAGCTGTGACTTGCTAATAACGTAGTAAGTTATTTTATTTGAGAAACAAACAGAATTATATAGGATAATTACATACAAATTAAATAATACATAGTCTAAAACAGTTTCCACATGAAAAATATACAGTAACGCTTAATTAAATGCAATCATACTATAATTATGTATGAATAAGTTGAATAAACTCGGGTAAAAAAATCACATCTCATAAACTATTTACAAGGTGCAACTAGCTGGTCCCAGTATTGTAATAAACAGTTAATGTTCTTACCCTCGCCCACATCACCAACCACTGCAATATAAATAATAATCTATTATTGTAATTGTCATTCAAATATACAGTAGAAGTTTGAAAGTTAGTAGCAATTTGTTATTTTTCCAACCGATTATTTAATATAATCTTTATAATATTACAATAATACTGTAGAATTGCAATCGCAATACACACATCATCATTATATACTATTTAAAAAGTGCAACTAGCTGGTCCCAGTATTGTAATAAACAGTTAATGTACTTACTATGGCCAGCTCCTGCTACAGCATTACCAGTCACTGCAATATAAGTAATAATCTATTATTGTAATTGTCCTTCAAATCTAAAATACTGTTGTAAAGTCCCCGCTGCCTAAGAATGAGAGAGTTTAATATACTTTTATAAAATAATTCATAGTCATAGTAATTTAAATAATAAAATTTTGTCTTAGTGTTTTTTATTTAGTCTATGTATTTAAGTTCATGTTATGTCTATTACAGTGTGTATATCAAATAAAAGTTTATTCATATATTATATATAAAAATAAAAAAAAGATTCCACCTGAAAAATATACATTCACGCTTAAAATCAATTACAATCCATACATGAGTGAACATATGCAATGTATGAATAAAATCGGGTAAAAAATCACATCTCATTTACTATTTACAAAGTGCAACTAGCTAGTCCCAGTATTGTAATAAACAATGAATGTACTTACTATTGCCAACTCCTTCTACAACATCGCCAACCGCTGCAATATAAATAATAATCTATTATTGTAATTGTCATTCAAATCTACAATAGAAGTTTGAAACTTAGTAGCAACTTGTTAGGCGCAACTAGGTGGTCCCAGTATTGTAATAAACAGTGAATGTACTTACCATTGCCAACTCCTCCTACAACATCGCCAACCGCTGCAATATAAATAATAATCTATTATTGTAATTGTCATTCAAATCTACAATAGAAGTTTGAAACTTAGTAGTTAGCAACTTGTTAGGCGCAATTAGGTGGTCCCAGTATTGTAATAAACAATGAATGTACTTACTATTGCCAACTCCTCCTACAACATCGCCAACCGCTGCAATATAAATGATAATCTATTATTGTAATTGTAATTCAAATCTACAATAGAAGTTTGAAACTTAGTAGCAACTTGTTAGGCGCAATTAGGTGGTCCCAGTATTGTAATAAACATTGAATGTACTTACCATTGCCAACTCCTCCTACAACATCGCCAACCACTGCAATATAAATAATAATCTATTATTGTAATTGTCATTTAAATCTACAATAGAAGTTTGAAACTTAGTAGCAACTGTTAGGTGCAACTAGCTGGTCCCAGTATTGTAATAAACATTGAATGTACTTACCATTGCCAACTCCTGCAACAAGATTGCCAGTCGCTGCAATATAAATAATAATCTATTATTGTAATTGTCATTCAAATCTACAATAGAAGTTTGAAACTTAGTAGCAATTTGTTATTTTTCCAACCGATAATTTAATTTTTTTTTTTATGACATACGGTAAGCAATCGCCGGTCATGAACACTTGAAACACCAGTTGCGTTACAAGTGCGTTGCCGGCATTTTGGGGGTTAGGAATTTAGGGTTGTTGGGGAATCGGGGTTTGGGAAGATTGGGAAGGGGGGTATCGGGCCTCCGGTAACCTCACTCACACAAAAAAAACACAACGAAAGTGTTGTTTCCCGTCGCATTTCGTTGAAGCCATGATATCGCTCCGGTCGAGCCGGCCCATTCGTGCCGAAGTATGGCTCTCCCACACTTAGACTTATCTATCTATATACATATTATAATAATACTGTAGAAGAGTTAATCCTGTACATTGAGAATATTAAAAGAACAATAGGGGGTGTTAGTAGGTAGATACCGAACCCAAATCCGTGATTAAAAAATGTTCTGTCTGTCTTATATTTACACATCACACAAAACTACCGGTCTGATTACGATGAAAATTGGTATAAATTATATTTTAATATTCTGGACACAACACTGGATACATTTTTATCCCGCACAAGTATATTCACTAAAAAACAAACTTAAATGTGCGACGCGATCCCTAGACACGCTTACTGTACCAAACGCAAATGTAAGTTTGTGGAGTGTTAGGTTACCCGCAGTGGACTTTACGCGGTAAATACAGGGCCGACTATTGAAAAGATGAAATTTGCTTAAACCGCTCGCCGGGGATCGTCTATGTACTTTATACCAATCCGTCTTTTAAAGAGAGAAGTGTTTCATGCTCATGCCTAATCCGCGTGGGAAGAGGCCTTTGCGCAGTTGTGACTTGCTTGTTAGATTAGTACATCACATCACAGCGTAGTATCACATAATCATATATACTATTTACAAGGTGCAACCAGCTGGTCCCAGTATTGTAATAAACAGTTAATGTTCTTACCCTCGCCCACATCTTCAACCGCTGGAATATAAATAATAATCTATTATTTTAACTATTAAATAAAATACTGGTGGTGAATAGACTAAGTTCTTGCTTCCTAACAATTAGGGTGCGGGTTCGAAATTTAGTTAATAACAATACGGCTTTTTTAACTGATAATGTAATTATTATTATATTTCGATACCACTCACATATTATGGTGAAAAAAGAACCTTTTTAAGAGAGAAGTGTTCCATGCTCATGCCTTCTCCGAGTGAGAACAGGCCTTTGCCCAGTTGTGACTTGCTTGTTAACAAGTACATCACATCGTTGAATCAAATAATCATAATTATACATATAATATCTACAAGGTGTTACTTGTTGAACTTACCATTGCCAACTCCTTCGAAAATATCGCCAACCGCTGCAATATAAATAATAATCTATTATTGTAATTGTCATTCAAATCTAAAATACTGACTTAGGGCTCCCACACAAAACTGCGATGCGAATTTCTGCGATACGAATTAGTCCGGCAAACCGTTTGGTAGGGCGACCATTCCTTCAAGTGTAGTCAGCCGTACTGGACGTGTTTTTATAAAGCGTAAGATGGATCGCAAAAAGATTATTGCACTGCTGTTATCGTTAAATAGATATAAAAGAAAAAGAAGATTCTGGGTTCATTCATTTATTACGATTATGAACTCTGATGGGAACTATTTTACTCAAAAGTACTATGCGTTGAGAACTGAAGAAGATAATTTTTTTGATTATTTTATAATGAGCATATTTTCATTTGAAGAGCTTTTGAGTTTATTACCACCATGCCTTCAAAAACGATCGTAGTTACAAGGGAAGAATTCCTGTTATGCCTTTGGAAATGCTGGGACTGACTATCAGATAAAGTAAAACAAAATTTATTTATTTTTGCCATTTTTTTAATAACAAAGAAGGCGGCGCAGGCGGCGCAGGCGTCAGAGCGGACTAAAATGGCGTCACCAAGGATGACGTAATATCGCAGGAATATGCGATGCGAAGCAGATCGGAAATTCTTGCGGTGCGTTCTTACGAATTCGCAGATATTTGCGATGCGATGCGAATTCGCGGTTTTGTGTGGGAGCCTGTAAAGTCCCCCCTCCTAAGAATTATTCTGCGGGTTTGAAATTTAGTTAGTAACTTTTTCCAAATGTATGATAATATTTAGACATTATACCCAATATTTCTTTTTTTTGCAAACCCACAATAATTGTATCACATTGCGGTAAACGAATCAGCGCCGCCTATGGACTTGGATACCCTCAACGCTACGGCAACATAAGCACGGTGATCAATGCTCGTGGCTTCACCGAATGAGAAGAGGCCTTTGTCCAACAGTGGGGTTGCTATGAGCATTATATTACATCATCATCTCCTATCCTTTAACTAGCTGGTAAATTAGTGCTGTAATAAAGAGTAAAGGTACTTACGGCTCCAAATATCCTATAAGGTCAGAAATAATAACAGTATATTAATAAGATTTTTATAATACAGTAAGTAGGTTGCTCAAGGTTTCATCTGCCACCTGCCACTTATATCATCAAACGAACTTAGTGATACTTTAATAATATTATGTGATTTTTATGGTATAAGCTGGTAAACGAGTAGACGAATCGCCGCCGCCCACGGACACTCGAAACACCAATTGCGTTACAAGTGCATTGCTGGCCTTTCGGGTGTTGGAAGAAGGGGAATCGAGGATTAGTAAGATTGCGTACGTCGGCCTATTCGTGCCGAAGCATGACTCTCCCATAATTATAAAATAATTCATTAATTTATTCTAATTTAATGTATTAATTTAATCATAGATACATAATCATGATGATACAACAATTTGCGAAGTACGTGTCTAACATAAACAAAAAATATCTAATTCTTAAATTACATAGTTCGTCAAAGGTCGTCTAAAGTAAAGCGTTTAAAGTCAATGTGGCTAAAACACATTGACCTACTGAACGGTAACTATGTAGAACTCACCACTTTTAATTTTGAGTAGCCCATGGACTTACTCGTAAATTCAAATATTATTAAATACTTACACGCTTATTCCTGCCAGCATTTCCAGCATTGACTGAAGCCAGAGCCGCCTGTAATGTAGACAAAACTTGCAATGAAGGCGTTCTCAATAACAATAAACAAGTAATTATAATTACTTGTAACATTACTCACGTAATGTTTTGACGAAGAACTCGACTAGTTTCAAGCCCTGCTAGGGGCTCATATTCATGAGCAGCATTCCGTGACACACGACGCGGCGATTGTCGCGCTGCTAGTCTAGTAAATTTAGTACTAACATATGGTCCATATTCGAACCGGATACAATTCCTAGCTGCCGACAGCGCCGGCCGCCCGAGAACAAAGAGATCGCGATAAGATAAGCAGACCCCAAGTGTTCGAGTTATTATTGAAAGGATTTTAAATATTAGAAATTATGCAATTCATTACGTTTGCTACAAGTGAAGTTATTACGTACTTACAATGGCTATGGAAGTGGAAAAGGCATTGAATATTGTGGAAAACCTAGCACATACTTTAAAGAAGACACAGATAAACCTGAAGAAGTCCCTGAAATCTAGATTAACTCCAAACTACGTGTGGAAGATTAGTGGACGGAATATAAACAAGCTTACAGTGAAATAATAAGTGTATCGAAGGAGAAGCGTGTCAAAATACCCTACATAGTTAGTGAAAAATACTTTGAACATGAAGAATTGTATTTAAGTTTGTCAACCAGTTAAAGTCTGTGATTCGTCGCCTATGTGTGTTAAAGTTAGTCATGATCAAACAACAACACGAGTGGTTTTGCAGAAAATACAATTACCTACTTACAGCGGACAATATGAAGAGTGGTTATCGTTTCATGATTTATTTAATACACTTGTACATAAGAACACGACGCTAAGTAATGTACAAAAACTGCATTATTTGACAACAAGTGTTAGTGGAGAAGACGCGTCGATATTAAAACATATACAAATGACAGATAACAACTACGAAGAAGCATGGAATATTCTTAAAACAAGGTGTGGCAACAAACGCATTAATGTCGACGTAATTATGAAAAGATTCTTTTCTCTTAAGAAAATTAACGTGGGAAATTCTAGTTCTATAAAGAATTTACTGGATACAACATTTGAATGCTTACATCAATTCAAAAACATGAAACGACTTCAGAATGCAAAATCTCAATAGCAGCGCGACAATCGCCGCGTCGTGTGTCGCGGAATGCTGCTCATGAATATGAGCCTCTAGCATGGCTTGAAACTAGTCGAGTTCCTCGTCAAATCATTACGTGAGTAAGCCGATAACATAATAATTATTTTAGTATGTCTAAGTCAAGTACTAATAAGTTATTACACAAAATGGTTTCTATGAGCTCTATTCCATCAATTAAACCCTTAGTTTGATATCTGATCTATCGCCAAGAAGAGGGTGAAACTCCAATTAGTAAAGACCGAAACAAACAAACGGGCGAACTTAGTTTTTGTCTCAAATTGGAGCATCACAAACGACAATGTCCAAACTACAAAAGATGTTATATTTTAGAGTTTCATTTAGATACTAGCAAACCAGGCGAACTCCGTTTCGCCACCAATAATTATCCCTGTTTTCCTGATTTTCTCTTGAAATTTTTCCTAAATTGTCTTACGTCAGGAAGGAAAACCCGACTTATTTTTATGGAAAGGAGAAAGAGAAAACGAAATACATATTATAATATCCTAGCTTAAAGAGTACCATACGTAACAGCACACGAAAGTAATCTCCTAGAAGACATGTGGGGTACGGCTATGTAGAAAATTCATGTGGTTAGAAGACAAGTAGGCAGGGATAAATATTAGTCGACAGAGAAGAAAAGTGTAAAAATAAGAAAGCGTCTGAAAGTACTTACAATAGCGACGACCAATAACACGGCAGTTTTCATGTTGGAGAGTTGAGTCGGAACAGGATGTTTGAAACTCGTACCTCTGCTCTCATTTCGCAACCTTTTAAGCGCAATACAACCTATATAGCTGCGTCGACCTCAAGTCGCGGCGGCATGTCGGCGGCTGATCACATTAGTTTGATCGACCATTCCTGACACAATTGTAATAGCAGACTACAGGCCCCTATTACAATTGTGTCAGAATGGTCGAGCGCAAGCGTAATCAGTAATCGAAGACACAATTGCCAACATGACGGCGGGTAACACGCGCAGACGCATGTTGCCGACATGATTCTTTCCATACAGGCCGCCGGCACGTGTCGCCGAGCTTAGTCGGCGGCCCGGCGGGCTCAGTGTGTACTGCGCTTTATACGGACCATCTCGTCGTTTACATTACAAGTTGCAACATACAATAGGGATTATGGCGAGGTATGAAAATTAAAAATCTAATTAGTCCGTCAGTTAGGTAATGAAAAAATATTAGACTCGTATTTTTTATTATGTCATATAAGATAACAATACTTAGATAAAACGAATCAAAGTTTAGGAGTGGGAGCTAACTACGTCACTTTTCATTATGAAACGTACTCTAATGTGACGTCACGCGATATTTCAAATCGATATATCTTCGAAAGTATTTGATTCCGTAAAAAAATAAAAAATACGTGTCTAATATTTTAAAATAATCTACAAGACTACAAGACGGACATTAAAATAAAAATGAGTCATCTACCCTATTATATCTCCTTAGAGACATATAGACCACCAGACCACCATAGATGTTCGGCCGTGGATCCACTCTGAGGGTGCTTTTCCACCAGACATGTGCTATGCTACATTGCTGTGGATGCGTTTGGTATCAACCAATTATATTCATTGGTACATACAACGTGTAACAAAATACCCATATACTCGTACATCAAGAAGCCCTGATGAATACAGGTTGAATAGAATCTCTACACAAAGTTTCAGCATAAAATACGTTTAAAAAAATGAGTACCAATACTTGGTATCGCATAGTTCTTGATTTCAAATCATATAAACGTGTCACAACACTACAGGGAACACTCCCTAATATTACGAAACATTTCTTCTATCAATCTGATCGCCTAGTACCTGTCTACCTAATTTTGATTCGCGCACCAGCGCATTTTGAAAAATTCATAACTTGGTACCATGAAAACATGAGTTTAAAAAATCCTTCCCGTATCGTTTGTTATGTTATCTAGAAACCGTGCAATTGATATGTATACCTCCTTTTTGTTACACGTTGTATAGTTTAGCACTAGTGGAAACGGAGTCGGATATACTAAATTAATTGAAAATATTGGTTTAAGTGAAATAAGATGAGAAAAGCTCTACTACTTTCAAATCACCACGGGACTCTGCGCACGTATTATTTTTAGTATTTTTATGATACTTCACGTGAGTTAGATAAAACTTATTTTCAATTCATTTTACACCTCCGTGTAGATACCTAACTTCACCAAAATTCAGAAGTTATTTTTATGAATTGAAAGGGCATACTCACTTTATTAAGTTGTCTAACCACATGATTCAATTCAATATAGTAGACCTAATAAAAATTACGAAAAATGTGACCATGGAAATCGTTTAAAGAATGTAGTAACTTGTAAAGAAAACCATTTCTTGGTAACATAGCATAATATCACTACATAGTATAAAACCAAGTTTCTCTGGCCCTATATACCTTTGTGTGTAAAGTTATTCAAGATGAAAGTTTTATGTATAATACATTCATAGTATATCACTATTGCACCCAAGCGAAGCTGGGGCTGGTCGCTAGTCTTAAGTATAAAGTTAAGAGATATTCGCAATCTCTTTTCAGAACCGAAGTAATGCGTCTTAAGATGCATATTATGCAAATATACTTAGAAATGAATGTTAATTTCTTTCCAATTTCTAAATAACTGCTCAAACGGACGGCTTTGTTTTAATATTATTACTTCTTAGTATTTCTATAAAAGTCGGCTCTCTATCTTACAATGTTGCGTGTTCTTTGAAACTGAACTCGTTGCATTACTTTGTAATGATGTTTCTACGATGCATTTAGCAATACGGCTGTACGCCGGGAGTACAGTAAAGGGTCTTTCTAAAGCAAAACTAATTTAAATGCATTTATTCATTTCTGCGCTCAGTAGGTGGCGTTTGTGAGGATTTTGGATCGTCGAACCGAACAAGTCCCAATAATACGGTAATAAGTACGTGTACCTCATGTATGTACCTAACTGCGTACATACTAGTTTGACTTTGACTGCCTCGGTGGCCTAGTGGTTGCAAGAGCGACTGCCGGGCAAGGGGTCTCGGGTTCAATTCCCGGGTCGGGCGAAGTATTACTGGGCGTTTTTCGGTTTTTCGAAAATTTCTCAGTAGTAGCACGGAGTCTGGAAATGTGCCCGGTATATGGCAATAGGCTCACCACACATGGGACTTACAACATAAATTGTGAAAAGTGGGTGTACACAGTGACATTACGTGTCATAATGTGCACCTCTGCCTACCCCTTCGGGGATTAAAGGCGTGACGATATGTATGTATGTATGAACAAGACCTTTTTTATACAGTTATCATCCCTATTTTATTATCAACATTTACATGGAACTTATAACACAATTGGTGAAAAGTGGGTGTACATTGCATAACGGCAATACGTGCCGTAATGTTCACCTCTGCCTACCCCCTATCCCCGAAGGGATATAAGGCGTTTTCTCGTTCTTCACCTCTAATAATATCTTCTGATTTATTTTGTTGCGGGATCCAAAACAGTCATTCATGTCCCTGAGACGCGCCGGATTTCAGTGTTCCGGTGTTTTCATGGTTGTATCTACTATAGACACTGGCTTTACTGAAGTTGCAGCGGTTTCAGGAGGGTGTGGCGGAGTTATCCCATTAAAAAAATGTCACACTATCACTATCTACTACTACTACCATAGGATGTGCTACATTTATTATTATATTTCTCTAACTTAACCCTCCAAAGAACAAAAGACATGTAAAGCATATTATTGTTCTTATTTTTTATTCCGGACCAGACTTATTGCTTGAATGAACAATACAATTTATGTGTGCGCGGTCAAAGTACCGTCTGCCTCTGATTGCTTCAAATTAAGGAACTGATTGCATTTGTAATTTTATGAAATTATTTATTCTTGATACATGTTTTAGGGTTATGTTGATTGTGGCCGTGTGTGGTTCATTTTCAGGGTCGGGCAACACGGTTTTAGGGTTTTCGACTTTAGTCTCACATATTTGGAGATATGCACTGGGCATATCCAAATGATAGGATCCAAAATTTTTAGTTTTTTATGAGCATTATTTCAGTTGACTGTCTCGTTGGTCGAGTGGTCGCAAGTGCGACAAAGGGTCTCGGGTTCGATTCCCGGTTCGGGCAAAATATTAAATTAAATTTCTCAGTGGTATCACGGAGTCTGGAATTGTGTATGGCAATAGCCTCACATTAATTTAAAATTAGCAATAGTATTACATGGTACTTATATCACAAACGGTGAAAATTGGGTGTACATTGTACAGCGACATTACGTGCCTTGATGAACACCACTTCGGGGATAAAAATCGTGACGTTGTTGTTGTTAATTTCAGATTTTGAAGTTATTATTGGTCTAAATCTAATCTTATTCTGAAAAGGACTCTTTGAATTATCTCTATAATCTTTTTTATATATGTATTTTGTTATAAGTAATGAAAATTCTTTTTGGCAAAGCTGTCTACCGTATTGGTGGCTCAATGTCTAACTAACACTTAAGTACCACAAAGAAATCAAAACACAATTTTATGCAACACAAACTAAAATTTATTTTCAAAAGATAAACGATTGGATAGTGAGAATTTAAACAAATTTGAACATAATTTGAAAAGCTTTAAATTATAACACTTTACTGTTAACTCAGCAGGTACTTGTTGAAGAATCAATTTTATCCGTGCTCCTTTGGAAACAATTTAAGCAGAGACTTCGACGGTAGCGGTGTTAGAAGTTGCGCTACTGCTAGCTGAAGCAGAACTTCCACTATCAGCAGAAGGAACTTCGTTAGTGGTTTCAGAATTACCTTCGCTACTGGTAGCAGAAGTAGAAGCGCTACTGCTATCAGAAGCAGAACTTCCACTATCAGCAGAAGGAACTTCGTTAGTGGTTTCAGAATTACCTTCGCTACTGGTAGTAGAAGTAGAAGCGCTACCGCCAGTAGAAACACCGTCAAGAGGAATATCTATTGTTTGCAAGGCGTCCAATACATTATTTAATAGGGTTTTCGCTTCTTCTGTTAGACTCGAATCATTAAGAGCTGTAATAATGTTTTCCTGAGTCTCCTTCGCTTTAGCTTGTAATTCTTCTATGTTTTTCGTACCCTCTTGCTTTAAATAGTCCACCAATTCTTGGATAGAATTCATAGCGTTCGTCAGATCTTCGCTTCCTTTCTCTGCTACCGATGATGAGACTGAAACAATATAAAAAAAACAATTAATGTATCTGTATTCATTCAAAAATCAAACCTTTATCTTAAACTGGCTTCCAAATCAGTGTTATCTAATAAACAGTGAATACTTACCGTCCGGTAATTGTGTCTGTAATTCCGAAAGTGCTGCAAAATACATAAAAATTTAGTTATTATTATAATTCTCATTCAAATATACACGTGCACACTATAAATGAATAAGAATATAAGTAAATCAACAAACAAAAAGACGTTATCTCAGTTACTGAGGTTTATGCATTTAAAACTCACGTGCTGTGTCAGTTATAGACGTAACTATGTCATACTATGATAAATCTAAAGAACAAATCGACAATCGACTGCACGGTTGGTGCAGTGGCTGGGCAACTGGCTGCCGTGGAACGTGTAGCGGGTTCGATTCCCGCACGGAGCAACTCTTTGTGTGATCCACAAATTGTTTTTTTCGGGTCTGGGTGTCATGTGCATGTTAAATTGTATGTTTGTAAATGCACCCACAACACAGGAGAAAACTATAATGTGGGGCAACGTTTTAAAAAAAAGCCAGATAAAGAGCATTGTTTTACCCACTAATAGAAGTAATTCAGTGCCAATGTGTTGGAACCTCGGTATGAGTTCCAGTTTTGGAGACTTCACACTTATCCAGGTCCCAGTAAACTAAGTTTAACTATACTATCTACAAGGTGCAACTAGCTGGTCCAGGTATTGTAATAAACAGTTAATGTACTTACCACTGCCAACCACTGCAATATAAATAATAATCTATTATTGTAATTGTCATTCAAATATACAGTAGAAGTTTAAAACTTAGTAGCAATTTGTTAGGTGCAACGAGCTGGTCTCAGTATTGTAATAAACAGTTAATGTACTTACCATTGCCCACTCTTGCTAAAGCATCGGCAACCTCTGCAATATCAATAATAATCTATTATTGTAACTGTTGTATAAAATACTGGTGGTGAATAGGTTAAGTTCCTGCTTCCTAACAATTAGGGTGCGGGTTCGAAATTTAGTTAATAACAATACAGCTTTTTCAACTGATAATGTAATTATTATTATATTTCGATACCACTCACATATGGTGAAAAAAAGAGCCTTTTTAAGAGATAAGTGTTCCATGCTCATGCCTTCTCCGAGTGAGAAGAGGCCTTTGCCCAGTTGTAACTTGCTTGTTAGCAAGTACATCACATCACAGCGTAGTGTCACATAATCATATATATATACTATCTACAAGGTGTTACTTGTTGAACTTACCTTTGCCAACTCCTCCTGCAAGACTGCCAGCCGCTGCAATATAAATAATAATCTATTATTGTAATTGCCATTCAAATCTACAATAGAAGTTTGAAACTTAGTAGCAACTTGTTTGGTGCAACTAGCTGGTCCCAGTATTGTAATAAACAATGAATGTACTTACCATTGCCAAGTTCTGTGACAAAATTGCCAGTCACTGCAATATAAATAATAATCTATTATTGTAATTGTCATTCAAATCTACAATAGTTTTTTTAATATCATATAATCTTTTTTTATGGATTATTTAATATATTTTTTTTATGGAATACGTAAACGAGCAGACGGATCACCCGATGGTAAGCAATCGTCGCCGCCCATGAACACTTGAAACACCAGAGGCGTTACAAGTGCGTTGCCGGCCTTTTCGGGGTTAAGTCATTTAAGGGTTGTTGGGGAATCGGAGATTGGGAAGATTGGGAAATGGGGAATTTGTCCTCCGGTAACCTCTCTCACACAACGCAAGCGTTGTTTCATGTCAGTTTTCTGGGAGGCCGTGGTATCACTCCGGTTGAGCTGGCCCATTCGTGCCGAAGTATGGCTCTCCCACACTTAGACTTATCTATCTATATACATATAATAATAAATACTGTAGAAGAGTTAATTCTGTACATTGAGAATATTAAGAAAGAGCCTTTTTAAGAGAGAAGTGTTCCATACTCATGCCTTCTCCGAGTGAGAAGAGGCCTTTGCCCAGTTGTGACTTGCTTGTTAGCAAGTACATCACATCATAGCGTAGTATCACTTAATCATATATACTATCTACAAGGTATAACTTGTACTTACCATCGCCAATTCCTCCTACAACACCGCCAACCGCTGCAATATAAATAATCATCTATTATTGTATTCGTCATTCAAATCTACAATAGAAGTTGAAACTTAGTAGCAACTTGTTTGGTGCAACTAGCTGGTCCCAGTATTGTAATAAACATTGAATGTACTTACCATTGCCAACTCCTCCTGCAAGACTGCCAGCCGCTGCAATATAAATAATAATCTATTATTGTAATTGCCATTCAAATCTACAATAGAAGTTTGAAACTTAGTAGCAACTTGTTTGGTGCAACTAGCTGGTCCCAGTATTGTAATAAACAATGAATGTACTTACCATTGCCAAGTTCTGTGACAAAATTGCCAGTCACTGCAATATAAATAATAATCTATTATTGTAATTGTCATTCAAATCTACAATAGTTTTTTTAATATCATATAATCTTTTTTTATGGATTATTTAATATATTTTTTTTATGGAATACGTAAACGAGCAGACGGATCACCCGATGGTAAGCAATCGTCGCCGCCCATGAACACTTGAAACACCAGAGGCGTTACAAGTGCGTTGCCGGCCTTTTGGGGGTTAAGTCATTTAAGGGTTGTTGGGGAATCGGAGTTTGTTAAGATTGGGAAAGGGGGAATTGGTCCTCCGGTAACCTCACTCACACAACGTGAACTCAAAGTGAGTGAGGTTACCGGAGGCCCAATTCCCCCCTTCCCAATCTTCCCCATCCCCATTCCCGAACAACAACCCTTAAATTCCTAACTCCCAAAAAACCGGTAACGCACTTGTAAAGCCTCTGGTGTTTCAAGTATCCATGGGCGGCGGCGATTGCTTACCATCAGGTAATACATCTGTTCGATTACCGGCTGTTTCATAAAAAAAAAAATACTGTAGAAGAGTTTATCCTGTACATTGAGAATATTTAAAGAATAACAGAAGGGGGTGTTACTAGGTAGATACCGAACCCAAAAGCGTGCTTAAAAAATGTTCTGTCTGTCTGTATGTTTACACATCACACAAAACTACTAGTCTGATTACGATGAAAATTGGTATAATTATATTTTAATATCCTGGACAAAACACTATATATATACATATATATATATATTATATATTCACTAAAAAACAAACTTAAATGTGCGACGCGATCCCTAGACACGCTTACTGTACCAAACGCAAATGTAAGTTTGTGGAATGTTAGGTTACCCGCAGTGGACTTTGCGCGGTAAATACAGGGCCGACTATTGAAAAGATGAAATTTGCTTGAACCGCTCGCAGTACACGCGTGGCGTGGTAGGCAGCGCCGGGGATCGTCTATGTACTTTTACGTCTATGTCGGAGGAATAAAGTCAAATCCGCCAGTTTTCATGTTGGATGTCGAGGATTTCAAGGGTAATGAAACCAATGGTTCTGTCAAAATGTATAAACCTAGATAGCCGCTGTATTAAATTTTCAATGTTTAGTCACGGGTGTCGTTTTAGAGGTATTCGAGGGTGGTCAGCGATGACGTAGTCAAAATGTGAATCCAAGATGGCCACTGTACGATTTTAATTAGTTATACAATAACTTTATATATATATATATTTACTAGATACATACCTACTTTACAAGATATATATCTAATATAGCTACTTCCGCGCGGTTTCACCCGCTCTGCACAGCTCCTATTGGTCATAGTGTGAAGTTTTATAGCCTATAGCCTTCCTCGATAAATGGACTATCCAACAAAAAAATAATTATTCATATCGGACCAGTAGTACCGAAGATTAGCGCGTTCAAACAAACAATCAAACAAACAAACTCTTCAGCTTTATAATATTATCTATACTAATATTATAAAGCTGAAGAGTTTGTTTGTTTAGTTGTGTGCGATATTTGTGGATACTTTTAGCTACCATTCCGAACGCTCCTATGACAATGGGTACGACTTGTGCTTGTGTGTTCCATAACCGGGTTATTTCTTTCTGTAATAAATGATATTTACTTAGTTTTTCTATTTCTTTGGCTCCTATATTGTAATCTGATGGTACTGTTATGTCTATTAAATATGTTTTGTTATCTATTTTATTTATGTAAATAATATCTGGTCTATGGTGCGTAACTGTGACATCTGTCTGAACTGGAATCTCCCACATTATTTTGGCTGTATCATTTTCTTTGACTTGAGGTTGAGTGAGCTGTTCTTTCCATCATAAGCTGGTTGTTTCCAAGTTGTGTTTTTTGAGGAGGGTCCAGTACACGTACTGCACCACGTTATTGTGTCTCTTGGTGTAATAGGTGCCAGCCAGCTGCTCGCAGCCCGCCACAATGTGTTGTGCGGTCTCGTCTTTGACACCACAAAGCCGGCACTTCCCATCCACCGCTCTCTTAAGCACGTCTCTTTCGTGCTGCCTGGTGATAATGGCTTGATCTTGTAGTGAGAATATGGATGCTTCTAGTGAGGGAGATATTGCCTGCTTTTTGAGCCATCTAAACGAGTAATTGGTATCTATGTTTTCTTTATCTATTACTGATCTGTAAAACTGTCCGTGTAGAGGTTTAGCTTTCCATTTTTCTATTGTGTATTTTATTTTAGCAGACTTTATATCGTTATCTGTACATGTTGTATTATTATTTATTTTAAATTCTATTCTATTTTCTTTTGCTTCCTTATTTATCGAATATTTATCTCTAGTTTTATCATGCATAGCTATTGTTTTTGTTTTTGTTTATTATAGATAGTGTGGGGAGGTCTCTCCTTCTCGGGTTTTATTATAGATATTTCACGAGGTGGGGAGGTCTCTCCGTCTCGGGTTTGACCCGGTGAAAATGAGCATCGCGTCCCGCGACCCGCAGGAAAAACGGTGCTCATTGCCCCCTACTAATTATTAATTTATAGCTCTCCTGCTGATTTCTTGAGTATTAATACTGTTTGTGTGTTGTTCTGAATTTTGTGTGGATGTAGATTTGGGGTTATTGGGGTTTCTACTTCTGAATAACGTTTCTAACCGTTTAATGTATCCGGATCCTAACGCTCTTGCGCGATAGAAGCAAAATATGAGTTCTTCAAGTTCTGCGTTTGACCACTTTCTTTTTTATTATAAATATATTATATATTATATTATAATTCTCTATATTTATTTAAAATTCTCTAAATTTACATTTTTAAATACTACAACATACAAAATAAAATAATATTTAAAAATATAAAAATAGAAGCCGACCAGTAGCGGGAGCATGGTCCAAGTTACCGGTGGTAAGGGCCCGACAATATAATTATATTCAGTGGTTATATTATAATTTTAATTATATTATATATTAGTATAGATGATTAGATTTCGTCATAAATAGATTTATTGAGAAATGTATTTTTATTTTTCCTAGTTCTTATTATATTTAGATACCACTCACATAGGATGAAAAAAATCTGAGGATTATACGTATTTGAAATCCATTATCACCAATCCGTCTTTTTAAGAGAGAAGTGTTTCATGCTCATGCCTTCTCCATATGAGAAGAGGCCTTTGCCCAGTTGTGACTTGCTTGTTAGCAAGCACATCACATCACAGCGTAGTATCACATAATCATATATATACTATCTACAAGGTATAACTTGTACTTACCTGTGCCCACTCCTGCTATAGCATCGTCAACCGCTGCAATATAAATAATAATCTATTATTGTATTTGTCATTCAAATCTACAGTAGAAGTTTGAAACTTAGTAGCAACTTGTTAGGTGCAACTAGCTGGTCCCAGTATTGTAATAAACATTGAATGTACTTACCATTGCTAACTCCTCCGGCAAGACTGCCAGCCGCTGCAATATAAATAATAATCTATTATTGTAATTGCCATTCAAATCTACAGTAGAAGTTTGAAACTTAGTAGCAACTTGTTAGGTGCAACTAGCTGGTCCCAGTATTGTAATAAACATTGAATGTACTTACCATTGCCAACTCCTCCTACAAGACTGCCAGCCGCTGCAATATAAATAATAATCTATTATTGTAATTGCCATTCAAATCTACAATAGAAGTTTGAAACTTAGTAGCAACTTGTTTGGTGCAATTAGCTGGTCCCAGTATTGTAATAAACAGTTAATGTTCTTACCCTGGCTCACATCGCCAACCACTGCAATATAAATAATAATCTATTATTGTAATTGCCATTCAAATCTACAGTAGAAGTTTGAAACTTAGTAGCAACTTGTTAGGTGCAACTAGCTGGTCCCAGTATTGTAATAAACATTGAATGTACTTACCATTGCTAACTCCTCCGGCAAGACTGCCAGCCGCTGCAATATAAATAATAATCTATTATTGTAATTGCCATTCAAATCTACAGTAGAAGTTTGAAACTTAGTAGCAACTTGTTAGGTGCAACTAGCTGGTCCCAGTATTGTAATAAACATTGAATGTACTTACCATTGCCAACTCCTCCTACAAGACTGCCAGCCGCTGCAATATAAATAATAATCTATTATTGTAATTGCCATTCAAATCTACAATAGAAGTTTGAAACTTAGTAGCAACTTGTTTGGTGCAATTAGCTGGTCCCAGTATTGTAATAAACAGTTAATGTTCTTACCCTGGCTCACATCGCCAACCACTGCAATATAAATAATAATCTATTATTGTAATTGTCAATCAAATCTACAATATTTTTTTTAATATCATATAATATATATCATATACAGTGAAACTTGGTTAAGTGGGACCTGGATAATTGAGAAACCTCCACAAATGGAACTCATACTGAGGTCCCTACCCATTGGCACTGTATTACCTCTATTAGTGGGACAAACAACCCTCTTTATCTGGGATTCGTTCTTTCGATTTATCATCTTAGTTACCTCTATAACTGAGACAGGAAGTGAATTTTGATGCATAAACCTCAGTAACTGAGACAAGATCGTTTTGTTTGTTGATTTACTTATTTTTATTCATTTATAATGTGCACATAACACATTGTTTTATTTAAGAATCACACCTCTTTATGTGAAATAACCCGTATGTTCACCTCCATTAATGGAACCCTCTGTAAATGAGACAAATGTTTATTTACACCTGGTTATCTGAGACACTGGCATAGTGGAATACCTCTATAAGTGATACCAATTTGAAAGTCCCTTGATGTCTCACTTAACGAGGTTTCACTGTATATCATATTTTCCGTTTCATGGTGGATATCCCACCCACACGCACGAAACGCTTCGCTTCAAGCTTCCTAGTGCGAACGGCTAGGGAGTGGAACTCCTTGCCGGAGTCTGTGTTTCCTGATGGGTATAACCTGGGTGTCTTCAAAGCCCGAGTGAATAGGTTGCTTATGGGCAGACGTGCTCCATCGTAGGCCGCATCATCACTTACCATCAGGCGAGATAGCGGCCAAAGGTCGGCCAATTTAACATAATAAAAAAAAAATATAATCTTTTTTCATGGATTATTTAATATAATCTTTTTTTATGGATTATTTAATATAATTTTTTTATGGAATACGTAAATGAGCAGACGGATCACCTGATGGTAAGCAATCGTCGCCGCCCATGAATACTTGAAACACCAGAGGCGTTACAAGTGCGTTGCCGGCCTTTTGGGGGTTAAGTCATTTAAGGGTTGTTGGGGAATTGGAGTTTGTTAAGATTGGGAAAGGGGGAATTGGTCCTCCGGTAACCTCACTCACACAACGCAAGCGTTGTTTCATGTCAGTTTTCTGTGAGGTCGTGGTATCGCCCCGGTCGAGCCGGCCCATTGGTGCCGAAGTATGGCTCTCCCACACTTAGACTTATCTCTCTATATACATATTATAATAATACATGCAAGTGCTGTTGTGTTTCGTTGTGTGAGTGAGGTTACCGGAGGCCCAATTTCCCCCTTCCCAATCTTCCCCATCCCCATTCCCGAACAACAACCCTTAAATTCCTAACTCCCAAAAAGCCGGTAACGCACTTGTAAAGCCTCTGGTGTTTCAAGTGTCCATGGGCGGCGGCGATTGCTTACCATCAGGTAATACATCTGTTCGATTACCGGCATGTTTCATAAAAAAAAAATACTGTAGAAGAGTTTATCCTGTACATGGAGAATATTTAAAGAATAACAGAAGGGGGTGTTTCTAGGTAGATAACGAACCCAAAAGCGTGCTTAAAAAATGTTCTGTCTGTCTGTATGTTTACACATCACACAAAACTACTAGTCTGATTGCGATGAAAATTGGTATAATTATATTTTAATATCCTGGACAAAACACTGGATACATTTTATCCCGCACAAGTATATTCACTAAAAAACAAACTTAAATGTGCGACGCGATCCCTAGACACGCTTACTGTACCAAACGCAAATGTAAGTTTGTGGAATGTTAGGTTACCCGCAGTGGACTTTCGGCGGTAAATACAGGGCCGACTATTGAAAAGATGAAATTTGCTTGAACCGCTCGCAGTACACGCGTGGCGTGGTAGGCAGCGCCGGGGATCGTCTATGTACTTTTACGTCTATGTCGGAGGAGTAAAGTCAAATCCGCCAGTTTTCATGTTGGATGTCGAGGATTTCAAGGGTAATGAAACTAATGGTTCTGTCAAAATGTATAAACCTAGATAGCCGCTGTATTAAATTTTCAATGTTTAGTCACGGGTGTCGTTTTAGAGGTATTCGAGGGTGGTCAGCGATGACGTAGTCAAAATGTGAATCCAAGATGGCCACTGTACGATTTTAATTAGTTATACAATAACTTTATATATATATATATATATATTTACTAGATACATACCTACTTTACAAGATATATATCTAATATAGCTACTTCCGCGCAGTTTCACCCGCTCTGCACAGCTCCTATTGGTTATAGTTTGATGTTTTATAGCCTATAGCCTTCCTCGATAAATGGACTATCCAACAAAAAAATAATTATTCATATCGGACCAGTAGTACCGAAGATTAGCGCGTTCAAAACAAACAAACAAACAAACTCTTCAGCTTTATAATATTATCTATACTAATATTATAAAGCTGAAGAGTTTGTTTGTTTAGTTGTGTGCGATATTTGTGGATACTATTAGCTACCATTCCGAACGCTCCTATGACAATGGGTACGACTTGTGCTTGTGTGTTCCATAACCGGGTTATTTCTTTCTGTAATAAATGATATTTACTTAGTTTTTCTATTTCTTTGGCTCCTATATTGTAATCTGATGGTACTGTTATGTCTATTAAATATGTTTTGTTATCTATTTTATTTATGTAAATAATATCTGGTCTATTGTGCGTAACTGTGACATCTGTCTGAACTGGAATCTCCCACATTATTTTGGCTGTATCATTTTCTTTGACTTGAGGTTGAGTGAGCTGTTCTTTCCATCATAAGCTGGTTGTTTCCAAGTTGTGTTTTTTGAGGAGGGTCCAGTACACGTACTGCACCACGTTATTGTGTCTCTTGGTGTAATAGGTGCCAGCCAGCTGCTCGCAGCCCGCCACAATGTGTTGTGCGGTCTCGTCTTTGACACCACAAAGCCGGCACTTCCCATCCACCGCTCTCTTAAGCACGTCTCTTTCGTGCTGCCTGGTGATAATGGCTTGATCTTGTAGTGAGAATATGGATGCTTCTAGTGAGGGAGATATTGCCTGCTTTTTGAGCCATCTAAACGAGTAATTGGTATCTATGTTTTCTTTATCTATTACTGATCTGTAAAACTGTCCGTGTAGAGGTTTAGCTTTCCATTTTTCTATTGTGTATTTTATTTTAGCAGACTTTATATCGTTATCTGTACATATTATATTATTATTTATTTTAAATTCTATTCTATTTTCTTTTGCTTCCTTATTTATCGAATATTTATCTCTAGTTTTATCATGCATAGCTATTGTTTTTGTTTATTATAGATAGTGTGGGGAGGTCTCTCCTTCTCGGGTTTTATTATAGATATTTCACGAGGTGGGGAGGTGTCTCCGTCTCGGGTTTGACCCGGTGAAAATGAGCATCGCGTCCCGCGACCCGCAGGAAAAACGGTGCTCATTGCCCCCTACTAATTATTAATTTATAGCTCTCCTGCTGATTTCTTGAGTATTAATACTGTTTGTGTGTTGTTCTGAATTTTGTGTGGATGTAGATTTGGGGTTATTGGGGTTTCTACTTCTGAATAACGTTTCTAACCGTTTAATGTATCCGGATCCTAACGCTCTTGCGCGATAGAAGCAAAATATGAGTTCTTCAAGTTCTGCGTTTGACCACTTTCTTTTTTATTATAGATATATTATATATTATAGATATATTATATATTATATTATAATTCTCTATATTTATTTAAAATTCTCTAAAGGAGATTGTCCAAGTCTGGCTATTTTTGAACAGGCTGCTCAACAAAAATGTAATTTACCAATAATTTTATTTATATTTTAGTAAATGTCTGATGCTAATAACTTTGTAGGAATTAGCACTATAAAAAATTCGATAATTATTGGTATTTGTTATGATAAGACCAAGTCTTTGTAGTAGTTGGTTTTGAATTTGACTTTAGTGCTGCCAATCTGCTGTCAATCTATTGTGTTTTTCGTCAAAATTACAGATATTATTCGCTTTGTTCTTTTGCATTGTGAGTGTTGCAACTGCAGTTTATTGCGTGGGAAAATACAAAGTAGACACATTAGTAGGAAAATATATTTTGTATATATTTTATATTATATGAAAATAACACTAAAGGCAGGACAGCCATAAAACATTATTGCTGCAACTGCATGGTGGGTCATAGAACAGTAGGTTGATGTGCACATATAATAACTATTATTTGGTTTTTGAGCTGGGCAAGGTACCAGAAAATTATTAATCCACCTGCCGAGTTCCTTGACCATATTTTAATTACATATGAATCGGATTAATAATGCATTTTAATAGAAAAAAATGTTTTATTTCATGCATAACCAGTGTCAATAAAATGTAAAAAAATATCTAAATATAAATCTTGATACAAAACTAAGTTTGTATCTTCATTCTTACTGATATGAACTAATAAATCAAACATATATTATTAGCTGAAGTGATTGTTCAAAAATAGCCAAAGTCCCATACAAGTTGGTCAATCCCCTTTACATTTTTAAATACTACAACATACAAAATAAAATAATATTTAAAAATATAAAAATAGAAGCCGACCAGTAGCGGGAGCATGGTCCAAGTTACCGGTGGTAAGGGCCCGACAATATAATTATATTCAGTGGTTATATTATAATTTTAATTATATTATATATTAGTACTAGCTTTCCGCCCGCGGCTTCGCCCACGTGTAATTCGGTTATATATAGCGTTTTTTAATGATCTCGACAGGGCTTTTTCTTCCACCTTCCGGTAGAGTATACTTTCAAGTTGGTCCCGTTGTTACCTAGTCAGGATCTGATGATCGTATTCCAGGGAAATCAAGGGCAAACCTCAAATTTACAGGCAATTACGTTTTTGACAATTTCATAGATCTGTTTAAGTATTTGCGTCTGATAGTCATCATCCCATGTGAATGAGCTGATGATGGAAGGTACAACTCCTCAACGGTTAGGAGTTGAAAGAAAATTCTTACGAAGTTATACGTACATGTGAGGCTATTAGGTTGACCTGATAATAAAAAGTAAATCTCATTAACGTTAAGAATTTAGGTGAAAATGGATGCGGACAAATTTCGTCTCTTCACTTGTTTCCTTTTAGCTGTTTATATGGGTAGTGTTAACACAAAATAGGGATTTAAAGGCGTGATGTTATTAATGTTATGCATGTATGTACATAATTATGTATGTTATTATGTATGTTAAAGAGACGACTGAAAGTTGTCATACAAAGTCTTTTTTTAAGGATGGGAAATCATCAAATGACCTCTCCCGCTCTGGGTGGAACGGAAGGGAGTGTCAGACTTTTACTGACTAAAACCTACCTCGTTCCTTCAGTTGCCCTTTGCGTTCCGGGGCCACGGTATCTCGTTAGAACTTTCCCGCAGCCCCGGCTCAATTTATCCCGTTTCCCCCCCTTGGGGGTTGACATTTCAAAAATCCCTTCTTAGTGCTCACTTATGTTACTAAAGGAACCTCTGTTCAAAATCTCAGACTCCTATACCGAGCGGTTTCGGCTGTGCGTTAATAAATCAGTCACCCAATCGCACCCCTAAATCACGATTGGAGGGTAGTTTGAAAAAACTTATAATGTCAAACATATTTACTTGCCTATGTACGTGTTCATGCCAAGTTTCAAGTTTATAAACCCAAGGAATAAGATTTTTCATAGAAACGTTTTTACCCCTTTTCCCCCCTTGGGGGTTGAATTTCCAAAAATCCTTTCTTAGTGCTCCCCTACATATCCCAAGGAACCTACATTCCAAATTTCAGCTGTCTACGACCAGTAGTTTCGGCTGTGCGTTGTCTGTCAGTCACTCAGTAACGGAAGAGTTTTATATATATAGATAGATGATTAGATTTCGTCATAAATAGATTTATTGAGAAATGTATTTTTATTTTTCCTAGTTCTTATTATATTTAGATACCACTCACATAGGATGAAAAAAATCTGAGGATTATACGTATTTGAAATCCATTATCACCAATCCGTCTTTTTAAGAGAGAAGTGTTTCATGCTCATGCCTTCTTCATATGAGAAGAGGCCTTTGCCCAGTTGTAACTTGCTTGTTAGCAAGCACATCACATCACAGCCTAGTATCACATAATCATATATATATACTATCTACAAGGTATAACTTGTACTTACCTGTGCCCACTCCTGCTATAGCATCGTCAACCGCTGCAATATAAATAATAATCTATTATTGTATTTGTCATTCAAATCTACAGTAGAAGTTTGAAACTTAGTAGCAACTTGTTAGGTGCAACTAGCTGGTCCCAGTATTGTAATAAACATTGAATGTACTTACCATTGCTAACTCCTCCGGCAAGACTGCCAGCCGCTGCAATATAAATAATAATCTATTATTGTAATTGCCATTCAAATCTACAGTAGAAGTTTGAAACTTAGTAGCAACTTGTTAGGTGCAACTAGCTGGTCCCAGTATTGTAATAAACATTGAATGTACTTACCATTGCCAAGTCCTCCGACAAGACTGCCAGCCGCTGCAATATAAATTATAATCTATTATTGTAATTGCTATTCAAATCTACAATAGAAGTTTGAAACTTAGTAGCAATTTGTTAGGTGCAACTAGCTGGTCCCAGTATTGTAATAAACATTGAATGTACTTACCATTGCCAACTCCTCCGGCAAGACTGCCAGCCGCTGCAATATAAATAATAATCTATTATTGTAATTGCCATTCAAATCTACAGTAGAAGTTTGAAACTTAGTAGCAACTTGTTAGATGCAACTAGCTGGTCCCAGTATTGTAATAAACATTGAATGTACTTACCATTGCCAAGTCCTCCGACAAGACTGCCAGCCGCTGCAATATAAATAATAATCTATTATTGTAATTGCTATTCAAATCTACAATAGAAGTTTGAAACTTAGTAGCAATTTGTTAGGTGCAACTAGCTGGTCCCAGTATTGTAATAAACATTGAATGTACTTACCATTGCCAACTCCTCCTACAAGACTACCAGCCGCTGCAATATAAATAATAATCTATAATCGCTTCTTTGGCCGCCTGAATAAAGTGCTGAAAAGTTCATTATCAGGCGGAAACAAGGTGCGAGCGTATAACGGTTGGGTCATGCCGGTTTTGATGTATTCTTTTAGTATACTCAAGTGGACTTAGACTGAACTTGACACCCTGGATAGGCGAGTCCGAACACTGCTGACTGCAAATCGTATGCATCACCCTCGTTCATCGATCATGAGGTTGTACATCCCGCGGAAGTTTGGGGGTCGAGGCTTATTAAATGCTAAGACCCTTCATAACCGTGAAGTGTGCAACCTCAGGGAATATTTCCTGAAAGTAAACGAGGGTATGCATCGAGAAGTAGCAGCAGTGGACAATGGATTCACTCCACTATCTTTAGCAAAAGAGAACTGGCGCAAACCTGTGGTACTAAGCGTCAATGACCGCAAGGAGGTATGGCATAGCAAGGAGCTCCACGGACGCTTCTTCCGGGCCCTTCATGGACCCAGTGTAGATTTTCTGGCGTCCGTATCTTGGCTACGATTCAGTAATCTTTTTGGAGAAACTGAAGGATTTGTCTGTGCAATTATGGACGAAGTTATCCTTACGAATAACTACCGGAAATATATTATTAAGGATGGGACCGTTGACATATGTCGGGCATGTCATAGTCCTGGTGAATCCATAAGATATATAATTTCTGGTTGTGGTCGTTTGGCTAATGGTGAATATTTGCATAGACATAATCAGGTGGCCAAGATTATCCACCAGCAACTTGCTTTACACTACCAACTTGTTGAATTTGAGGTTCCATACTACTAGTATGCGCCCGATCCAGTTCTCGAAAACGGCCATATCACGTTGTACTGGGATCGATCTATCATCACTGACAGGACTATTGTAGCCAATAAACCTGATATAGTGGTGATAGACCGACAAGCGCGCCGCACGATGATAATCGATATCACCATCCCTCATGACGAGAACCTCGTGAAAACTGAAAAAGATAAACAAATAAAATATCTTGACTTGGCTCACGAGGTTGTCGACATGTGGAATGTGGATTCGGCTATCGTTGTGCCGATAGTCGTGTCGGCCAACGGATTAATACCCAACAGCCTCGACAACCACCTTAGGAGGCTGGGGTTGGGCGGATGGATCAAGGACCTGATGCAGAAGGCAGTACTCCTCGAAACGGCACGTATTGTGAGGAGGTTTCTGTCTCTGGAGCCCTAACCACCGGTGGCTTGGACCATGCTCCCGCTACTGGTCGGCTCCTATTTTTATATTTTTAAATATTATTTTATTTTGTATGTATAGTATTTAAAAATGTAAATTTAGAGAATTTTAAATAAATATAAAGATCTATTATTGTAATTGCCATTCAAATCTACAATAGAAGTTTGAAACTTAGTAGCAACTTGTTAGGTGCAACTAGCTGGTCCCAGTATTGTAATAAACATTGAATGTACTTACCATTGCTAGCTCCTCCGACAAGACTGCCAGCCGCTGCAATATAAATTATAATCTATTATTGTAATTGCCATTCAAACCTACAATAGAAGTTTGAAACTTAGTAGCAACTTGTTAGGTGCAACTAGCTGGTTCCAGTATTGTAATAAACATTGAATGTACTTACCATTGCCAAGTGTTCCGACAAGACTGCCAACCGCTGCAATATAAATTATAATCTATTATTGTAATTGCCATTCAAATCTACAATAGAAGTTTGAAACTTAGTAGCAACTTGTTAGGTGCAACTAGCTGGTCCCAGTATTGTAATAAACATTGAATGTACTTACCATTGCCAACTCCTCCTACAAGACTACCAGCCGCTGCAATATAAATAATAATCTATTATTGTAATTGCCATTCAAATATACAATAGAAGTTTGAAACTTAGTAGCAACTTGTTAGGTGCAACTAGCTGGTCCCAGTATTGTAATAAACATTGAATGTACTTACCATTGCTAGCTCCTCCGACAAGACTGCCAGCCGCTGAAATATAAATAATAATCTATTATTGTAATTGCCATTCAAATCTACAATAGAAGTTTGAAACTTAGTAGCAACTTGTTAGGTGCAACTAGCTGGTCCCAGTATTGTAATAAACATTAAATGTACTTACCATTGCCAAGTCCTCCGACAAGACTGCCAGCCGCTGCAATATAAATAATAATCTATTATTGTAATTTTCATTCAAATCTACAATAGAAGTTTGAAACTTAGTAGCAACTTGTTAGGTGCAACTAGCTAGTCCCAGTATTGTTGATCCAGAGATGCGGACTACCTAGCGGGTTTACCGGAGCTCCGGGTTGAAAAGCAGGAGAAGGAACGGGGTGGTTTTTAGTCAGTAAGAGTCTGACACTCCCGCTCGCCTTGCCCAAGGCGGGAGAAGTCATTGGATAATTTCCCCCCCTCAAAAAAAAAAGTCCCAGTATTGTAATAAACAGTGAATGTACTTACCATTGCCAACTCCTCCTACAAGACTGCCAGTCGCTGCAATATAAATAATAATCTATTATTGTAATTGTCATTCAAATCTACAATAGTTTTTTAATATCATATAATATTTTTTATGGATTATTTAATATAATCTTTTTTTATGGAATACGTAAACGAGCAGACGGATCACCTAATGGTAAGCAATCACCGCCGCCCATGAACAATTCAGACACCAGAGGCGTTACAAGTGCGTTGCCGGCCTTTTGGGGGTTAAGTCATTTAAGGGTTGTTGGGGAATCGGAGATTGGGAAGATTGGGAAAGGGGGAATTGGTCCTCCGGTAACCTCTCTCACACAACGCAAGCGTTGTTTCATATTAGTTTTCTGTGAGGTCGTGGTATCGCTCCGGTCGAGCCGGCCCATTCGTGCCGAAGTATGGCTCTCCCACACTTACGCCCAAATACTCAAATGCTACTCAATTTTAAGTTGTACTTAAATATCGTACTATCTCTGTCATTTTATAAAGAATCGATAGAGACAGAACTACATTTGAGAGCGTCTTAAAATTGAGTAGCGTTTGAGTATTCGGGCATTAGACTTATTTATCTATATACATATTATAATAAATACTGTAGAAGAGTTAATCCTGTACATTGAGAATATTAAGAAAGAGCCTTTTTAAGAGAGAAGTGTTTCATGCTCGTGCCTTCTCCGAGTGAGAAGAGGCCTTTGCCCAGTTGTGACTTGCTTGTTAGCAAGTACATCACATCACAGCGTAGTATCACATAATCATATATACTATCTACAAGGTGTTACTTGTTGAACTTACTTTTGCCAACTCCTCCGACAAGATTGCCAACCGCTGCAATATAAATAATAAATTATTATTGTAATTGTCATTCAAATCTAAAATACTGACGTAAAGTCCCCGCTCCTAAGAATTGTTCTGCAGGTTCGAAATTTAGTTAGTAACTTTTTCCAAATGTATAATAATATTTAGACATTATACCTACTATTTTTCTTTTGCAAACCCACAATGATTGTATCACATTGCGGTAAACGAATCAGCGCCGCCTATGGACTTGGATATCCTCAACGCTACGGCAACATAAGCACGGTGATCAATGGTCGTGGCTTCACCGAATGAGAAGAGGCCTTTGTCCAACAGGGGGGTTGCTATGAGCATTATATTACATCATCATCTCCTATCCTTAAGCTAGCTGCTAAATTAGTGTTGTAATAAAGAGTAAAGGTACTTACGTCTAAAAAGAGCCTATAAGGAGAGAAATAATAACAGTATATTAATAAGATTTTTATAATACAGTTAGTAGGTTGCTCAAGGTTTCATTTGCCACTGAAAGGCAAGTGTAGAACTCATCACTTTTATTATACAACGTGTAACAAAAAGGGGGTATACATATCAATTGCACGGTTTCTAGATAACATAACAAATGATACGGGAAGGGTTTTTTAAACTCATGTTTTCATGGTACCAAGTTATGAATGTTTCAAATCGCGCCGGCGCGCGAATCAAAATTAGGTAGACAGGTACTAGGTGATCAGATTGACAGGAGAAATGTATCGTAATATTGGCGAGGGATCCCTGTGGTGTTTTGACACGTTTGTATGATTTGAAATCAAGAACTATGCGATATCAATTATTTGGTACTAAATTTTTTAAACGTATTTTAAGCTGAAACTTTGTTTAGAGATTCTATTCAACCTGTATTCATCAGGACTTCTTGATGTATATGGGTATTTTGTTACACGTTGTATATTTTGAGTAGCCCATGGACTTACTCGTAAATTCAAATATTATTAAATAATATTAACAATCGCCAGTAGCAGCGCGACAATCGCCGCGTCGTGTGTCGCGGAATGCTGCTCATGAATATGAGCCTCTAGCATGGCTTGAAACTAGTCGAGTTCCTCGTCAAAACAGTACGTGAGTAAGCCGATAACATAATAATTAATTTAGTATGTCTCACGAAAGTTACAATAAAATAATATTATTAAATACTTACACGCTTATTCCTGCCAGCATTTCCAGCATTGACTGAAGCCAGAGCCGCCTGTAATGTAGACAAAACTTGCAATGAAGGCGTTCTCAATAACAATAAACAAGTAATTATAATTACATGTAACATTACTTGTAAGCCGATAACATAATAATTATTATGTGCCTCTCATGAATATGAGCCTCTAGCATGGCTTGAAACTAGTCGAGTTCCTCGTTAAAACATTACGTGGGTAAGCCGATAACATAATAATTAATTTAGTATGTCTCACGAAAGTTACAATAAAATAAACAAGTACTAATAAGTTATTACACAAAATGGTTTCTATGAGCTCTATTCCATCAATTAAACCCTTAGTTTGATATCTGATCTATCGCCAAGAAGAGGGTGAAACTCCAATTAGTAAAGACCGAAACAAACAAACGGGCGAACTTAGTTTTTGTCTCAAATTGGACCATCATAAACGACAATGTCCAAAATATAGAAGATGTTATATTTTAGAGTTTTATTTAGATACTAGCAAACCAGGCGAACTCCGTTTCGCCACCAATAATTATCCCTGTTTTCCTGATTTTCTCTTGAAATTTTTCCTAAATTGTCTTGCTATAAACCTCACGGAGTCCGAGACCTTTCCGACGAATGCAAAACCGTAGAAATCGGTTCATGCGTTCTGGAGTTATAGCGTTGGGAAGGAAAACCCGACTTATTTTTATGGAAAGGAGAAAGAGAAAACGAAATACATATTATAATATCCTAGCTTAAAGAGTACCATACGTAACAGCACACGAAAGTAATCTCCTAGAAGACATGTGGGGTACAGCTATGTAGAAAATTCATGTGGTTGGAAGACAAGTAGGCAGAGATAAATATTAGTCGGCAGAGAAGAAAAGTGTAAAAATAAGAAAGCGTCTGAAAGTACTTACAATAGCGACGACCAATAACACGGCAGTTTTCATGTTGGAGAGTTGAGTCGGAACAGGATGTTTGAAACTCGTACCTCTGCTCTCATTTCGCAACCTTTTATACGGACCATCTCGTCGTTTACATTACAAGTTGCAACTGTGCAAATAGTGAAAAAATTAATTATTATTGATTGCATATATTTACATTTCTTCGTTCACTTATTGATTTAGATGTAGGTATTTGCTATCGAACCAATTTCCGTATGTCTTTTACTTTCAAGGTGACCAGTTTTCCTCTGCGTGACCATCTTTTAATTTAACTTTACTTTTAATTTTACACACATACAAGGAAATCGTTTAAAGAATGTAGTAACTTGTAAAGAAAGCCATTTCTTGGTAACATAGCATAATATCACTACATAGTATAAAACAAAGTTTATCTGGCCCTATATACCTTTGTCTGCTTAAATCTTTAAAACTACGCCACGGATTTTGATGCGATTTTTTTAATAGATAAAGTTATTCAAGATGAAAGTTTTATGTATAATACGTTCATAATATATCACTGTTGCAGACAAGCGAAGCTGGGGCTGGTCGCAAGTCTTAAGTATAAAGTTAAGAGATATTTACAATCTCTTTTCAGAACCGAAATAATGCGTCTTAAGATGCATATTATGCAAATATACTTAGAAATGAATGTTAATTTCTTTCCAATTTCTAAATAACTGCTCAAACGGACGGCTTTGTTTTAATATTATTACTTCTTAGTATTTCTATAAAAGTCGGCTCTCTATCTTACAATGTTGCGTGTTCTTTGAAACTGAACTCGTTGCATTACTTTGTAATGATGTTTCTACGATGCATTTAGCAATACGACTGTACGGGAGTACAGTAAAGGGTCTTTCTAAAGCAAAACTAATTTAAATGCATATATTCATTTCTGCGCTCAGTAGGTGGCGTTTGTGAGGATTTTGGATCGTCGAACCGAACAAGTCCCAATAATACGGTAATAAGTACGTGTAACTCATGTATGTACCTAACTGCGTACATACTAGTTTATATATGTTTTGCATTTTCTTACTAATGAACAAGACCTTTTTTATACAGTTATCATCCTCAATAAACTCGACCGACTTCTGAATAACTGCATTCGATTCGTTTTTAACCTGCGTAAATATGATCACGTTTCTGCACATCGGATGCAATTAAAGTGGCTGCCCATACGCCAGCGCAGGGAGCAAAGGGCGCTTACCACACTTCTTCTCCTTCCTCAACTCAGCTTCTTCGCCTAGCTATCTTTCCTCTCTTTTTCAGTACACCTGCGCCAACCACAGCAAATATCTACGCTCTTCCAATAACCGTCTCCTTCAATGTCCTACACACCACACTAAATTCCTTCATTCTTCTTTTTTGATCCAATCTATCTTGCTGTGTATGTCAGGATGCTGTCTACTCGCTTGACGTTCAAGCGGAGAGTTCGGGAGCTTCCTCTGAAGAGGTTGTCAGAGTCTTCATCATGATATAAGTAGTATGTATATATTAAGTATATGTAAATAGTATATGTAATGTTATTATGTAGATTTATTATTTTTCCATGTTATTTAAATATATACTGGTATATATTTGTATAAGTAAGTATATTCTATTTTTTTCCATCTGAGCTTTTCCGTACTTACTTGTTCAATGCACCTACCACTGGTTTTTCATTGCACCACCTAAAGGTTTGGCTGGTAGAAAATGCCTACGGCATTAAGCCCACCTATGTACACATTAATGTGCATAAAGAGTAAATAAATAAATAAATCATCCCTATTTTATCAACATTTTAATCTTTTACCGACTTCCCAAAAAGGAGGATTTTCTCAATTTGGTCGGTATGTTTTTTTAATTTCGTTCATTTTCAGCCATAACAGTCTAACTACAGGCCTCTGTACCCTCCTGCCACTCCTCTCATTAATCAATCTAAATTATCATTAACTAATATTAAAACCAGTTAGAATATGAATTATTTCGTGTCATAATCGACCGCATTGGAGACAACACCCTTTCTAAGTTCTGCCTGACCTCGTATAGAATGAACGATAGCTTGACCCTACGGCATTTAACGAACATATCCACGCCATAAAGCTGTTATGACACATCGTCATAGATTGCGGAATGCAATAAGAGTAGAATAATCATTAATTAATATTATGATTGCATCTAATGCCATCATTACCACGGTTTACCATAATCTCTACGCTTGGCAATCGTGTTGGAGTATTAGAGATCGCAGTTGAAACATTCAGTACGGTATCCTTAGTACGAGTTTGCTTTACGTTTAAAATAATCAAAACGAGAGGGCGTTTGGCGCTCTGATTGGTTGGTTTATTCGAGCCGGCTAATCTAACCGGCGATCTCTAAGATTCCAAGGTACAGGTTTTTTAGAGTTCGTTAGTTAACTAATTTCTAATAAGGTTTAAGCATTAATCACCACGCTTGCCCAATGCAGGTTGGCGATTACAAACTTATGATTAGAAATTACAAGCCCAGGTTTCCTCATATTGTTTTCCTTTACCGTTTGTCAGTGGTGTCTAAATAATCTTAGAAAGTAGATATAGCTCGGAAAACGTCACATTGGTACTTGCCGTTGGTAGGTTTCGAATCCACACTCTTATGTATGAGAAGCGGATGTCTTAAACGTCCGGCCACCACGACATACGACACTTCATACATATGTATTGAAAAATATAGTTATTATGTGACTTACAAAGTATATTTAGAAACCTATGTTTTAATGGTTGTCTAGTGTTTTAAACACCATTAATTGCGTTGAAGTATTGTAGGTAAGGCAATTAATTAGAATAAACACAACCTCTGGTATTTAATCTGGAATACTAAGGTAATCAGTTAGTTGGTACTTAAAGACCGGTCTCAGTAACCTATGTACTAGATATCCATAGATTGGTGTACTAGATGTAGAATTATGACTATTCTTTTACTCGTAGACGCAGTATGCTCACCCCTATTACATGGAACTTATAACACAATTGGTGAAAAGTGGGTGTACATTGCATAACGGCAATACGTGCCGTAATGTTCACCTCTATAGGGGTATAGGGCGTGACGTTGCTCACTATTCTTTTATGAAAATGGTAAACGTTTTCGTTTTCTTCTCCTCTAATAATATTTGATTTATTTTGTTGCGTGATCCAAGACAGTCATTCATGTTCTTGGGACGCGCCGGACTTCAGTGTTCCGGTGTTTTCATGGTTGTATCTACTATAGACCCTGGTTTTACAGGAGTTGCAGCGGTTTTAGGAGGGTGTGGCGGAGTTGTGTCATTAAAAAAATAAAATAAAAATACCATCAAAAGTCTACCAAAACGGAGAATACTCTGCGACAGTATTAGGAAAATAACAGTCTTGCCCCAGCGTCACCATTCATATTAAGATTGAAACTGGAGATAACCTCAATTCCATTACAAAAAGTAAAGAATTTGTCTTAACAGATCAGCGTGACAAGTTAGCCAGAATTTGTTCTACAAGTAGTGAGAACACGGTCTACTCCACATTTCTATTTGAGCTACTTACCTATTACATCATCTTATTAAATGCCTACACCATGAATGTTGTATCAAAAATAGCCACAGCTGCGTCTATTCCTTTATTTTTAGTTCGCGCGCTATTTTCGGTACCGCCATATTGGCATTTGTAACTGTCAAATCATTTCAAATATGGCGTCGTTCTATTTATAAAAGTTCTTTTTTTTAATAGCTTTGTTTTGATCAGTTAGAAAAAATGTCGTTGTTTTGTTTTAAACTAGGTATTAGTTTTTAAAATAGTCTTAATTGTCCATGTTGATTCGGTCAGGAGTCAGGACGTTATATGTCGTCCATTTTTAGAACAACGTGTTCCGCAGTGTTTTAGTTCTTGTGTTTTGTTTTGGCCACTTAAAATTCTTTTTAGGTAGATTATACAAACGTATTATATAAAAGGCAAACTGCGTAATAAAGGGAACTCTTTTAGAGTAGAATGTGATGTTAACATGATTTACCTAATTGACGAATTTGTATACCTACCACGGAGTGTTTTTCCTCTGATTCCTCTGGTAATTGATATTTACTTAACGGAGAACAAGAATTCCTCAAATTAGTAGGAAAAACAGTCCCTAATTTTACAGATATGCCACTTGCGGTGTGTTCCAATCACTTTTATAATACTCTAATCCGTTACAAATGTATACTTAAAGGTTGCAATCACAAAAATGTATGCTCAAAACATCTACGAATTGGCCAGGTGGCGACCACAGCTGGGCTATACACGATGCATATTAAACAGTCCTGAAGAATTGGAATACTATGGATATCAAAGACCAAGTTTCCTGGAAGTATCCGAGGGATTGTTATGCGGCCCTCGATTGACCGGTCGCAATGTGAAGCATGCATAGATGCGTAATCTTAACTATGGACGCGTTAATCAAGATGGTTATTTTATTGTTTAGTAGCTTTTAGTCGCGGTTTTGACGCCGTGAATTTCCAATATGAATCTAATATCATATTATGCTTATGTTCTTCTCTGTACTTCCACGTGTAGTTATTCGAAATTGGTATATCCAGCTTAGGTATACAACCAACTTACTTTTGCATTGGTGAGGCGGGAAGGAATGTCAGACTCTTACTGACCACAAATCACGCCGTTCCTTCTCCTGCTTTGAGCCGGGGCACCGGTAACCTGTTACGTTGTCCGCAGATCAGTACCGAGTTTGAGGATTTGAATTGTTGAAGAATAAGTCGTCGTATTATATATAAATATTATGTTTGTTCTTTACATAATCACGGCACCACAGGGTCCCGGACCTTTGGAAGGCGTACGAGGGGCCGAAGCCAACTCGCAGAGGCCCGTTGAACAATTTTAATCTAAATGTAAGGGGACATCAGCCGGCGATTATCCCTGTATGCACTATGGAAGTACACCAAAGGACAATCCCCGGTTGATGCAGGACTATTGTGAGATATGGTAAAAGGAAATGATAGGGATATGGGTATGGGTGGCTGTGGAATAGTTAACCGGTTAACTATGGGGACTATGGCCCCTGCCCCTGACCAATATTGAAAAATACGGATAAACAGGCAGGGGGGACTCGCAAACTCAATAGTGGGCCCCGGAAACGGCCGCTAGCATGTAGCGACAAGGGAAGCAACATCCGTTGAGCTGCTTGAGGAAGGAGGGGCATCCCACGGCTATCAGAGCAATCCCGGAAGTACGGTCAAGACCCCTACCAGCATCTTACTGGGATACGTCCTTCCCCCAAGTGGAGCTGAAGGCAACTCCACTCTTGCGAATCTCCACTCAAACCAGCCGATTAAGGCAAGAGTGAGGTAGGAGAGGCCACTCCGGATAGTCACGAGTACTAACCGGAGTTAAAAAGTAGGGCCTCTCCCGGGAGTCAGGTCCGTGGGGTCGCCACTGCCCAACAGCTCGCCACAAGCTGCTTTGCTTATTAATATTAATTGCAAAAGTTTGTTACAGTTGTTCATTGTGTAGAAATTGGTGCTTTATAAACATTCATTGTAAAGAGGTGAAAAGCGAATCTCCTGTTTCCTATGTCTGGTCAAATATTCTAACTTTTCTCTAATTCGTAATTTATTGTTTTACATAGTAGGTGTTCCATTTCGTCAATCAGTGATGTTCGACGGGACGCAATAATTTATTTTTACTTTCTGATGAAAATGAGGTTTCAATAAACAGTATTCATTAATATCTGCTTAATGTCTGTTTTAAATACCGATAGCCTCGATGTTTTATGATTCGTCCGTTTTTAATTTTCGGGTTCATTTGACTGGATTCAATTTTATTACATTTACTCAATTTTTCTGATGTCGTTTACTCAAATGACATCAAAAAAATTGAGAGAGAGAATCCAGCTACTAGCTAAAGGTAATGATATTGTAAGAACATATTTTTGTACTATTGTGAGATATACTAAATCAACGAAATAAAATATCACGATAGATATATGGACATCAGCTCACGATGCTGAATGAGTTTATTCATTATCCTACATAAAATATGTCTGTTTATGATGACACACAGTGTTACTCAAATATCTCGAAATAATTTATATTTAATTGAAAGCAGCGACTGGTAATGGTGCTTTGATCACCAAACGTGTTAAGTTTCTCGCGCACTGGTGCGGATTCCAAGCGAATGGGACAAAACGTACTGCAAGGGGTCATTCGTCTCGAGGGAAGCTCAGTCTCACCAAGCTGGTATAATTTGGTGGCCAGTCAGACTTACCCACCCCTATAGGGGCGGTAATTAGATTTCGGTATTGAACTAACAAGAAAAAAAAACGTACTGCAAGAATAAATGGCTTGCGTAAAGCTAAAGCATATTATTTTGAGATTTAGTTTCTTGTTCGTTCTTATCCATAGGAATCTACACTTTGTAACAAGCAAATAGTTTTACAAGTGGACTGACTGACAGACAGGCATTTTTTAATATTTGTTTTGACGTTCAAAACAAAAGTGCCTTACTGGTCTATTTGAAACAAATAATTTGAACGTTGACTTTGACTTAACCGAAGATATGTTTCTTTTATGTAATTTATAATGTTTTTGACTAACGGCGCATTCCAATAACCTACCAATCGGTAGATTTGCCTACCGGAGGTAGAATTTTGACATAAGTTCCATACAAAATGTGTCAAAATTCTACCTCTGTTTATCTACTAGTAGTTAGTTTAATGTAAATATTTCTTAGTAGTGGTCGTATTAAGATAAATATTTTACAAGTAGCTCATTGTAATAAGGGAATTAATTAAAAGTACTATGAGAAAGAAATGCACTGTTGTATTTTCTCCAACGCGACCAAATTTAGAGCCTAATATCACGCGGTTAAGGATCAAAAATTAATCGTCTCAGTTAGCGAGTACCTTAACGATTGGCCTCATTTTGAAAAATGCAAATAAACGATCAAACGGTAAGGTGCAGTTATGTGTGAATTGTAAGTTCTTTTCAACCGACTTCAAAAAAAAGGAGTTTATCAGTTTGACCTGTATGTATGTATGTTTGTGCGCGATTATCTCGCGTTTGGCTGAACCGATTTTGATGGCACGCGGTAAATAAAATTGAAAGCGGTTCCCTTTTTAAAAAAAACCTTTTATTATTAATCTTGTTATCAATAACTTAAGTATTTTAAGCCCTAAAGCTATTTGGAACATGGTCTGCAGTGACTTTATACGTTACGGATTCGTTCATCGTATAATTTAATTTATATTTGGGATTTGTGATGTTGAAATTCTTCACAAAAAACCAAGTTTACTATTAAGTTATCCAGAATATTAGCCATTGATTTGTAAGCGTGGAACAGCCATCTTTCGGCACGAATGGGCCAGCTCGACCGGAGTGATACCACGGCATCACAAAAAATCGACGTGAAACAACGCTTGTGTGAGTGAGGTTACCGAAGGGCCAAATACCCCCTTGCCAATTCCCGATTCCCCACCAACCCATAAATTCCTAACCCCCAAAAGGCTAGCAACGCACTTGTAACGCCTCTTGTTTCGATGGGCGGCGGCGATTGCTTACCATCAGGTGATGTATCTGCTCGTATACCGGCTTATACCATAAAAAAATGTTTAACGCATGAATACTGAAATGCTACTCAATTTTAAGTTGCACTTAAATATCGAGCTATCACTGTCATTTTAGAAAGAATTGATAGGGATAGAACTAGTTTTGAGAGCGTCTTAAAATTGAGTAGCGTTTGAGTATTCGGACATGAGATTGGTAAATAATTTCGGCCGTTAGTTGCCCGTAGGTTTGACAAAATGCACTCTGACGTCACTATAGGACAAGTACTGGTGTTAATATGAAGCGTGCATATACGGAACCGGCTAGACATGCAGCTTGCAATGAATGAGCGTCCAGACGGACAGGCGAACGTGACTTACTTAGATATGTAGAGAACGTCCCTGTAGTACGACGTTGGAGATCTTTGAATTCTTTAATCATCATTTTATTCACTTTTTCGATGTTTTCACTCGTTTGTTATGATTATTTGTCTATTGTAGATTAAACGGTAACTGTCTAAAGTTTGCTGTCGACTCTATAATCCTATTGATTTTTTTTGTATAAACTTGTAAACGTGCAGGCGCATCACCTGATGGTAAGCAATCGCCGCCGCCCATAAACACCCGGAACACCAGAGGCGTTACAAGTGCGTTGCCGGCCTTTTGTGGATTAGGAATTTAAGAGTTGTTGGGGAATCAGGGTTTGTGAAGATTGTGAATGGTAATTGGGCCTCCAGTAACCTCAGTCACACAACGAAGTTTCATTGTGCCGGCCCATTCGGCCGAAGCATGGCTCACATTGATTGTCCAAAAAGTCATTTAAAAATTAAAAAATATATTTGACTAAAGTTAAGATTAAAATCCCGGCAAGGCACTTGTAACTTTGGCGTGTGTCTCATGGACGACGCCTTTGCTTACTATCCGTCTACTCGCATTTTTTTTTCTCAACTATCATAGCATGTGCTACATTTATTATTATGTTTCTCCTACCCTTCGAATAACAAAAGACATGTAAAGCATGTTATTGTTCTTATTTTTTATTCCGGACCAGACTTGTTGCTTGAATGAACAATACAATTTATGTGTGCGCGGTCAAAGTACCGTCTGCCTCTGATTGCTTCAAATTAAGGAACTGATTGCATTTGTAATTTTATGAAATTATTTATTCTTGATACATGTTTTAGGGTTATGTTGATTGTGGCCGCGTGTAGTTCATTTTCAGGGTCGGGTAACACGGTTTTTAACTTTAGTTTCACAGATTTGAAGATATGCATTGGACATATTCAAATGGTAGAATCCGAAATTTTAAGGTTTTTATGAGCATGATTTCAGTCAACTGCCTCTTTAGTCGGGTGGTCGCGGGCAAAGTATAACCGGGCTTTTTTCGGTTTTTCCAAAATTTCTCAGTGCGCCCAGTATATGGCAATAGGCTCAACCTCAAATACATGGGACTTAAAACACAAACGATTAAAAGTAGGTGAACATTGTACGGTGGCATTACGTGCCACAATGTGCAGAACTTTTTTTTTCGTAACGTTGTTGTTGTTGATTTCAGTTTTTGGAGCTAGGTATTATTGGTAGAACGAACTCTTTAAATTATCAATATAATATTTATTTTTACATTTTCCTTAAGTGCCTAAAGTAGGTACTTGATTTATAAAAAAACAAATCTATTTCTGTTTTTTTGTTTATATCTCAAAAATATTATCAAAATTCGGCTAGCAACAACAGTATCTTAACTTGTATAGTTCAAAGAGTTACAAACTATTTATCAATGACAAAGAAATTAGCATGTTTTGTAAACTAAGATTGTAGTTAGTTACAGACAGTACCTATACAATAAAAAAAATCGTTTTACTGTAATGCAATGACGATACTTTTATTTATAACTCTTAAAATAACAATATTGTATAGTTCATCAGGTACTCAAGTAGTTACTACTCTGATAAATCATGTATTTTTTTAAAGAGTACCTAACGTATGCATGTAGTTTCGAAGCTATACTTTTAAAAGAGCACCTAGAGCACTGACGGACAGACTGACAGACTATTATTTATTTGATGACATTTCAAAAGTACCTATTTATGGTTTAATGGTACTCATTTTTAAAGGGCCGGCAACGCACTTGTTACTCTTCTAGTGTTGATAGTGATCCGGTTAAAAAGTTTAATTCCTATTTCATAAAAAAATATGTGTAGGATTACTCCACTTTGAAAAACTGTGGGTATTAACTAATACACCTACTTACTTATTTCTTACATAAAGTAAATAACCGTAAGACTGAGTGTTAAATTAAATTTAAATTAGGTAGACACTTTATACCTATATATTATGATCTGACGCAACACAAAAATAAGACTAAGTACTAGCTAAGCTTTGAACTTGAGAAATCCTTAATGTTCTTACTTATTGTCTAGAAAAAAATAAAGAATACCTACTACATACACGGTAATTTTAATGAGTCATTCGATAGAAATACATGTTATTAAAACACTGACTCTACGCATATTAACACCTACAAGTATCAGTTTATCTTAATACATACGATGAACTTACAACCCGGGACATCCCGGAGATAACAAAAACAGCTTCAAATGTGTGAAACGTTAATAATTTCACGCTGAGAGAGAACTATTGAAAAAATCAAGATCAATCCCGGTCGGTAGGACGGGCACGTTGACGCAGCGCGGGTCTGGAGTGGCGACATGTGGCGTGCGCCCGCGCCAGTCGCCCGGCCGCCGCGCTCGCACGATGCTGCGTTTATCCCTTCTCGTGATCTTCCTTACGCACCGCATCCGAACCGCTCATGTCACCGACACGCCGTTTTCGAACCGTTTCGACAAACTTTACCAAAAACTAGACAAGTTAACCGCCGCCCCGGACCGATATTCCGAGCCGTCTCCGGAAGACAAGTTGTACGAAAAATTGGATCGATTAAATGCTATTCGGTTGTCCCCGGAACGTGAGGAGTTGACCGATGAGGATGAGGAGTTGTTGTCTGCAATGAAGGTGTGGGGAGGGTTGAGTGCGGAGCAGATGGATGGAGTGGTGAAAGACTTGCAGATGATGAAGGAAGAACGGCGGGAGGAGGCTGGAGACCAGGAGTATGCGGAGCCTTCTTGGGATGAAGAGGTAGGTGGTTGTGTCTTGTGTTCTATTGTCGATGTCTGAGGGTCCATGCAAGTGTGTGTTACGTGGTGATCAAACAAACAGAAGCTGACAAAATACAACATTAATATTTACGGAACATGAATATTTTGTTCCGTATAATTTTTTCGGATGCACACAAGTGTTACTTCGAGAGAGTGAAACTAATTATTGTTTGTTGATCGACAATGTACCTGCTAGTGCAATGTACATTTTTTATTTAATATTCGAAATAAAATAAATATGGACACTTTCGTTGCAAAAAATTATCGCTTTTAAATTATAAATTGACGTAAATTATCAGCTATGTAAATAAATGAATAAGTAAATACCTATCAGACATCAGTATGGAGAAAATGCGTTTAACTTGAGGTGCTTATTATCTTTATATACATAATTATTACTATCTATTTAAATCTACGTGAAATAAAAACTTAAATAAGTAATAAATAAATATGTAAAACTTACTATAATTTACAATTAAAACAATGAACAACAATTTGAAAATAAAATAAATAATTTTTATTCTAGATACTAAATTTATACTAATTAGAATTCTAGATACTTACTAATTAAAATTAATTAACAAATTATTTTTTTCTTAAATAACGTATTTCATGAAAGATGTACTTTACGAACTTTAAGATCCTACTCCTTACTATTCAAGTTAAAAAAAAAACATATGTGAGCAAAAATTATTCAAAAATTCCAAAAGAAAAGCTTTTCCAAACATTACAAAAATGACAAATATGTATAAAATGGCCTATCCTAAAAATTAAAATATCATTATTCTTTTAAAAAAACAACGGTATATTTTTTAAAACCCACACTAGGATTTTATCCTGTGTCGTGGGTGCGTTTACAAACATACAATTTCACATACACATAACGCTCAGACCCGAAACAACAATTTGTGGATCACACAGAGAGTTGCTCCGTGTGAGACTTGAACCCGCTACACGTTGCATGACAGCCAGTTGCCCAGCCACCGTGCACTCGCCTAGTTACTATCTACAGATATCTTGCAACTATTTTTGTTCTAGTTTCTTATAGACGTAGCCCACATTCTTATCAGTTTTATCTCAGTACACATTACTAGGTACGTACGTATCTAGGTACATTAGCATAATTTTACTTTTCCCATATCTCCAAGCGGTTGCATGTAGAGATAAACTGTGTCTTAATTACAAGATTACTTTGACTTTTCGGTCAAAGTGTTGATTAATGTGAAGTCAAGTTAACCTTCTTCATGTGAGAAGAGGCCTTTGGTCAGCAATGGCCACTTTTAGGCTATTGATGTGCAATTAGTTAAGTAAAACAGGGTGTAAATGAGAACGCTCCCAAACCCCGCAAACAGGGGATGGTAAATTATGTGATTAAAATTATAAAAACATAAAGTTCTTGTACCTAGTGTTTTTCGGGAGCGTCCCTCTTACATCGTACTGTATACATAACTACATTTATTATGTATTTTTATATTAATATTTAAGTTAAGGCATATAAGAACTAAAGTTAAAATAAAATTATGCCCGACTTCCTAAAAAGTAAGAGGTTCTCAATTCAGCTGATACCTTTTTTTATGTATAATATAAGCATTTTCACGATACATAGCAGTTTTATACATCGATTACTTAAATGTTTAAGTGTGTGTTGTCCAATTTGGGTGATTCTTGTTTTTTGTTCGGCATAACTAGGTACAGTAATCTTTTAACTAACAAACTCGCCTTTTATTTCGACAGCTAATTGTAATAAAATAAAACACGTTATACGCTTGGCGAGTGCTAATTAATACCAGGGTAAAACTAGTTAAATACCTTACTTTAACCGCAAGTCTAACCAAGTTGAGATTGTGATTAAATTAGTCGGGAAAGAGTTAACGTAACTGCCGCGTTGAGTTATAAGTTAAGTGCGAATTGCGACGCAGTGCATTCGATTCTCGTAGCAAATTGTTAATCGATTCTTTAACTTTAAAATTCTCTTCGTCATAAGGATAGAAATTAATGTAAGTGTGGGAGAGCCATGCTTCGACACGAATAGGCCGGCTCGATCGGAGTGACACCACGGCCTCATAGAAAACCGAGGTGAAACAACGGATACGTTGTGTGAGTGTGGTTACCGGAGGCCAATAGATGCATCTACCAAAAAACATTTATTCTTCATATTAATTATTATTACGTATTTTAAAATAAATGACCTTTTCAATCAGCTTTTCAAAACGGAGCTAACTTTAAACACTAAGTGCTGGCATCTTAAACAAACAAGAAGCAATGCTTTACGTAGTGTCCGCGGATTAATCGAATTTTGTTTTCTTTTTTTTTATTTTAGCACTCGTTTAACAAGATCAAGGTATGATCGGCAACAAAAGTGAGGCCATATTTTGTGCAAGAAAAAGAAAAATAAAAAGTTGATGTTTTTTTTGTTTCTGTTCTCAACACCACGTGATAATGTATCGAATGAATATTTTTTAAATTTTTTTGTTTCTTTCTAGCAAGGTTACAGATGTTTTATCACTGGTTATTTTAGACACAAGTTTAATATTTTCTTTAATAGTGATTATTTAAAAATAGAGGCACAAATTGGTTTTATAGTCCCATTTCTTCGACGCAGTATTATCGTTACATTGTTCTGACATATATACGAGTATATACAATAGGTAAATTATCAAATGACGTATCAGAGAGATTGTAATAAAAACCATTTTTTTAAAGAGTTACGATGAAGTTTCTTGCTCTTTCTTCTCCATTCGAAGCAAAACTTGAAATTCATCGAAATACTATTTTGCTGACTGTACAAACGGCAGCTACCGCGCATGCGTAGAGTAGTAAGTCTAGTTTTATTTTAATTTATTTACAGAAGCATGAGAGTGCAAAAAACGAACCGATTTATATATATTTAATTTTATCTTTTAGTAATTTAACTGGAAGAGTGAGTTTTAAAATAGATTCCAATTTAAAGCAACTATCAGGCGATTTATTCAGTGAGGGGTAGACAGAGGGACTTTTAGTTTTAATACATGTAATGCAGTACAGAAACAGTAATAGTATTTAGTGGAGGACGATTACTTTCATTCTTAGAAAGAAAGAAGAAAGAAAGAAAAGCAGTTTATTTGCACCGTTACAAAAATAATTAACAGAAAATAATATTGATCAAAAATAAAGTAATAGTCTTCATCTGATAAAACACATAATGAAAAATATTCATAAATAGGTGTGTATATTAATTAATATATAGGTATATGTATATTAAGTATAAGCGAATATTTAAATGTGAAAGCATAGAAGACGAACAAAGAGATGGACATAATGTTATGTTTAAGTGTAGGAGAGCCATGCTTTGCCACGAATGGGCTCGCTCAACCGGAGTGATACCACGGCCTCACAGAAAACCGACGTGAAACTTGCGTTGTGTTTCGTCGTGTGAGGTTACCGGAGGCCCAATTAGTATTTGAAGTATGAAACGCGACTGCATCACGAGTAGTGCGATTCACAGCTACAATTCTCATTCAACTCCTGGGTTAGTGCCAGCTTCTAAATATGCTGCAATAACACATTAAATGAATTTAAACATGCAATTACATTCACAGCTTCAGACAAAATAAACAATGAAAGCTACATAAATGTTTATTTTGCGAATGATTCTCTTTTTTTCACTTTTTGACGTTTCTTTCGTTGATTAGTCGCACTGTGTCTCTTTGTATCTTTTGATACCTATTGTATATAGAATGTTTGATTCCTGGTTTAGATAAAGTAATTATTACCTATGTGTTATTTACTTTAATTAAGTAATTGACGTGTCCAAATCATGAATATACATTACAAAATACATATTGTCGTACAAGATGTTACATTTTGAATAATAATTGTCATGTTTTGCCTAAACGTCGTACATAGTCTTTGCGGGCTTTCATCTGGAATTAATCTTTTAATTTCTTTTAAGTTAGCGTGTCTTTTAACATACAATTAAATATTTAAAGAAAATTTCTTATTAAATTTTTATAGACTTAAGTACGTGTCTGACACTCCCGCCTCAGCCAAGGTGGGAGAAGTCATTTGGATTGGATTTTGGATTGAAAAAAAAGTACGTATCATTAAAAAAAAATATCAGATAGTTCAACATCATCATCATTAACACCAAGAATTGTTTGCATGCTTGTATCTATTGTAAATTCTGACTTACACGATTTGCGGTGGTTTTGGGAGGTTGTGGTTTGTCCCAAAAAAACCTATTTAAAATTAACATATTTTTGAGCCTTCTGACAAATTATAATGATTTATAGATGTTTATTTAATGATAGCCATGTACGAAGTATAGTATGAATAAAAATAAACTTAAGTATAACTTTATTTCTCACATAGATTTGCTTACATAAATACATTTAATGGGGGGAATGGGAGTTATAATGTGTTTGCTATATTTTATTGATGGTAGTATTGGTGTTACGAAACCCACATTGATTGATTACGATCATGTAACATCACATTAAAATAAATTACCATATGTAATGTAAAGGGAACGCGGTTTTCGAATGGAGGTACCAATGCATTATAAAATATTACTATTTAAAATATATGCATGGTTTGAAACGAGCTTGTACAGTTATAGAAAGCGAATGGACTATTGTTCTACAGTTTTATAAGAGATCTTTTAGCTAAGATTGAAATATTGGTGCTTAGACTAATCAGTTCACGTCAATTATACGAAATCTCAGGTTGAAAACAAATTTCTTTGCGTTTTTGCGTTTTTGCAATATCTATTATCGGAAGCTAGTATAACAGGGATCCAAGACAGTTATTCACGTCTCAGGGACGCCCCGGACTTCAATGTTCCGGTGTATTCATAGACCCTGGCTTATAGGACTTGCAGCGGTTTTGGAAGATTGTGGCGGGCTGGTCCAAAATCTCAAGTTGAAGCAGCCTTTAAATTATAATTATGTTTCCTTAAAAACATGAATTATCCGACACGTTTTAAATTAGATTGGTACCTACATTAATAACTGCAATAACACACATGATAACATATGACAATCCATGTTTTCAAAAATAAAATCCTTAAATTTTTCGTTTCTTTCGAAATTAAAAGATAAATTTTATGCTTTCCCTCTCTAAAATACGGCCCTGTTCTACCAGTAACTAGGTGTACTACGAATCATAGTAATTTATTTATTATAAGCAATTAAGTTGTTTACGTTTTCTAGTAGTTAGTTACGTATTACTAGGTATATTGAGGTTTACTTGGAAACAGACCGATGAATAAATTTTATTTCATTTAAGCAGGCTTATATTAAAAATATGCAGGCATATTACACAGGATTTTTATAAACTATTGCTTTGCCTGCCACTTCGTCTATGTGGTATAGTGACTGAATAGTTTTCCTGCGATCACAGCTCGTCCCCTGTAGGTGATAGCGTTATAATATGTACGACCGACCTGTTAGTAATATTCATGGAAAATTTAAAGTAAATCCATGCAGTAATTTTTGAGTTTTGCCCAGACACATTGGTTGGTACTTTGGAGCCGGCCAATCAGAGCGCCGAACGCCGTCCCTTTTTGATCTCGTTCAACGTAAAATAAACTCTATCTGGGCCCTGTGTCATCATCCCTGTTCTCAATACTGACCCAATAGGAACCCAGTAATCTATACTAGTGATGTCTTCAAATAACGAGCACTTCCTTAACAGATATAGCAGAACCATTTCATAGACAACCACTTTGATCTATTACACAACCTCTCTAGTCCAGACACATTTAAAAATCCACTTTAACGGAAAATTATGACGGTTGTAAAAAAATCTGTCTTTCAATCTTTGATTCGTCTGCCTTTAATCTTTGAATGAATGTTTCGAAAAACTATAAAGTGTCTGCCGGTTATTTGCGCCAGACTTTAGGCTCAGTATACACTGAGAAGCGACGCGACGTGACGCTGCGAACACGCTAAAAGAAGCGGCAAAAAGAAAAAATTGACAAATTTATTTATTTCTAATATACCGGGAAGGCACTCACACAAGGGAAGTCAAAGCAAATATTACAATATTAAAATACAATGTCTGTCTATCAGTCAGTCCTCTAGCGAAGCTATTTGCTCGTTCCAAAGTGTAGATTCCTATGGAGAAGAACGAGCAAGAAACTCCATAGGTTACTCTTTTTCAATCAGGTTCACAATAAAATTCTTGGTTACATTGTTTCGATTGCTTCAACTATGTGAGAACAATGTAAAACTAATATTCAGTCAAAGCGATAGAAAAAGATAATATCTACACACACAGGTACACATTTAAATAAAATCTTTGGCACCATTCAGTCTCGTCAAATCGCGTCGCGTCTCAGTGTAAATTAACCCTAACGTCTCATTTAAATAGAGCTTGAAATTGTGTCACGTCACACGTGGAGTTTCTGGGATTTGTATTGATTTTAGTTTTTTTTTTTAGTTTATGTTTCATTTGTATGTATGTTAGTATTATAAAGCATATAAGGTTACAGTTCCCGGGAAAAGAGAATAATGGATTGTTTTTGCGCCGGGAATACTTTTATTTTTATTTTATCAATTATGTATGTTTATTATTTTTGTAATCGGTGAAAATAAACTGTTTTTCTTTCTTTCTTTTAAAAATCCGATGGCAACCGTTAATAATTGTTAGATGCAATTTGAACTAGTATTTTCCCTAGTTCTCAGTTTCCTAGAACGTTTATATTTAACGTAGGTACGTATATTCTTCAAATATCAACAGAAGTCTGGCATATTGTCATTTAAATATCATTTGAATAAACATATTTAGACAATTTCCAGCTGTGTCCACTTTGTTAAAACTGACTTTTATTTTTAATGGGGGAAAATCATCCAATGGCGTCTCCCGCCATGGGCGACACGAGAAAGAGTGTCACCTTACTGACTAAAAACCACCCCGTTCCTTCTCCTGCTTTTCGAGCCGGAGCCCCGGTAAACCCGCTAATATTTAATGTACCTACACTCTTCACTTAACAAGAGAAGTCTGGCATATTGTCATTTAAATATCATCTGAATAAACATATTTAAACAATTTTCAGCTGTGTCCACTTTGTTATAACTGCAGTGTTTTTAAAGGGGAAAATCATCTTATTGCATCTCCTACCTTTGGGCGAGGCGAGAATTAGTCTCTTACTGACTAAAAACCACCCCGTTCCTACTCCTGCTTTTCGAGCAGGAGCTCCGGTAAGCCCGCTAGGTAGTCCGCAGCTTCGGTAAAAATATTTATATACATAAAATACCTTTACATTATGTACAAATGCATCAATTAAACAGATTACACAATACTCGATGACATCTCCTTAGGAACAACATAATTATCGTCCCACCATTATCTTACCTAATAAGGACGAGGCGTGATGTTACCTGTCAATGTACACAAGATTTAGTTGAGACGTGCGCATGCGCCGATCATGGCCATCGCGAGGTAATTCGATACAAATGCATAGTACTTTAGTACCTAGTCACTCGTGGAGATGTGTACCTGCTTTGGGAGTGATGATAGTATGTAAAATACTTACTACCGTACTCAGAGTCATTTAATGGTTACTTAACCCAATCCTTACCAATTGTTTTCGGAACAAAATCGTTGCTAAGGAATAGTTTATTAGTAATCATTAAATGTTTCTAAATGCGGCAGTTAATGTAACAATTTTAAGTGTGAGAGAATCTTGGTTTGGCACGAATAGGCCTGTTCGATTGGAGTGATACTACCGGCTCACAGAAATGTAGCGTGAAATAGCGCTCACGTTTTCACCGTGTAAGGTTTAGAGACCCAATTCCCCCATCTCAACTTCTCTAAAACTTCAAATTCCTAATCTCCAAAAGGCCAAAACCTCCAACTACGCACTTGTAACTCTTCTGTTGTTTGTCTATGGCGGTGGCAATTGCTGGCCATTAGGTTATCTGGCTTCTAGATTGTAAATAGGTATTTTCTGCCGCCTTGGGCGAGGCCTGAGGAACTGTCAGACTCTTACTGTCTAAATACCAACTCGTTCCAACTCCTGCTTTTCGAGCTGGAGCCCTGGTAGCCCGCTAGGCAGCAGTCCACATCTCCGGGACGCCATCAGTCCCACTGGGCCCCATCTGTGCTGGTTTGATGGTTGTGGTCGCACGCACTTACAATGGCCGGAGATCGTCAAGCGATGTAAATAGCTAAATGTAAAAAGCTAAATGCTTATGTTAAATTTATCATAATGGCATCTATTTTATTAAACAGGGCGTTTCTTCACATCCATATCTTTATAACTTCACACAATTTCGTAGAATGAATATTATCATGTTCTTATTAAAAGTTCGGATGCATAAATAATTAATTATATACTGTATGCGTTTACGAGAGCTGGCGTTCATACCACATTATATATTAACTGCTGATCATTAAAATATAATACCTACTATTCATCCTTAACCTGTTTTATCTACCTATAATGAGGTATAAAATTTTATAAGTATACGTAAACAGGCACGGATGTTGCATTTTATTCAACACCTATATGAAAAAAATAAATGAAATGTGATTTTTTTAGATCCACTATAAAATTGTCTCCCTTCAAAGTCTTCAATTCCTGCACGCATTTGTAATGCCTCTGTTGTTTTGTGTATCCATGGGCGGCGATTGCTTACCATCAGAAATCATTCAGTGGCTTCTCCCGCCTTGGGCGAGGTGAGAGGGAGTGGCAGACTCCCATTGATTAAAAACCACCCCGTTGTTCTTCTGCTTTTTTAGCCGGAACTCGCCAGGCAGTCTGCAGCTCCGGGTCTAGAAGGCCCATAATCTATCTACAACAATCTGTCTGTAACATTACCTTCTTTTAAAATAGATTTAATAGATTAAATCAAGGGGAAAAGATATAAAAACATAATGTACCAATAAGGAAATCATTGGTTGGTAACAACAACTTTGAATGTGCTATAAAAGCATAATGCATTCATTTTGGTATATGAGTTACTAAAAATATATCTAATTATTATACTTGTATGGAATGCTGATTTAGGACGGATTATTCGAAATTTCAAAGAAATACTGCCTCGTTGACCGAGTTGTTGCAAGTGCAACTGCAGGGCAAGGGGTCCCGGGTACGATTCCCGGGTCGGGCGAAATATTACGGCGCTTTTTTGGTTTTTCCATAATTTCTCAGAGTTAGCACGGAGTCTGGAAATGTGCCCGGTATATGGCAATAGGCTCACCACCTATTAAATGCGACTTACAACATAAATTGTGAAATGTGGATGTACATGGGCATTATGTGCCGTAATGTGCACCTCTGCCTACACCTTCGGGCACTAAAGGCGTGAAGTTACAAAAAAAATATATATTCAAAATTTCTTTCGAAATGGATATTCATATGGTTACCTAGAGACGGTTGGGTAAAAGTTGATTGAATAATAAGCTTCAGATAGACATACTTCCGTAAGTCAATAATAACTGCTTACTAATATACCTTTATAGACTTATATCGATCGAGGCTCGGACCAAATGGCGGCCTATTTGGCTCTGCGTGAGCGCACATCTGCGCTAGGTTCCGGGTTCTCTTCCTGTGTAGTGACCGATATTTTATAATTGAGGAATTAATACTTGAATTGGGTATATAAATAAATATAGACAGACATTGGTATGATTTCTATATTCAATTATTTATAGATGGTAAGGAATTTCAGTGGACTTAATCGAGCTTGGTTAATTGATCGACATCTATACATCTATATATTGTTATATCTATTTATTTATATACAGAGTGTAAACGGAACAGTCCCAAAAAACGCTACAAATTGTTTTATGTTTTTATAATTTTAATCGTTTTTATTTTCGTGTTATTCATGTAAGATCAGCTTTGGCGGTTGATTGCAACTTAATAGTTGCAATAACTCTTGTAATTTTACATAAAATAAACTTTGGATTCCTATTTTTTTAATACAATAAATTTTTTAACATCGCCTGTTTGCGGCGTTTGGGACCATTCCGTTTACACCCTGCATATTATATCTCACTAAAACTCGAAAACAGGCAGGACAGATTTGGTTCAGATTTAGTCTTGAATTATTTGTGAAAGTCCAAGAAAAGTTTTTAAAAGAAGTGAAGTAGAAGTTTGCTAGATCATCCAGTTTAAAACAAAACTGCCTTAATTTGTATTTTCGATTATTCCTTCTTCATTTCTTTGCTCCCAAGTGTAAATTTGAGTGCACTTGTTTACCCTTTTTGAAGAAAACAAGCATGGTAAGTACTGAAGTTGATAACATTACCGAGTTTAGAGCAAGTGACTCGATTTCTCGGAACTATGACATTAGTCATGACATAACTATGTATATACAGGGTGTAAGCGGAACGCTCCCAAACGTCGCAAACAGGTGATGTATGTATTATGTATTGTGTATGATGTATTATTTAAAAAAAAATTAAGAATTCAATGTTTATTTTAAGTAATAATAGTTGTAATCTAATGCTGAATTTTAATATAGCATGAATAATACAAACACAAAAACGATTAAAATTATAAAAACATAAACAATTTGTGGCGTTTTTCGGGAGCGTTCCGCTTACACCCTGTATAGGAGGTAGGTAGGTAGGGCTGTGATTAAGTAGGTACATGTCCTAGGTACGTTTTATGAAATGTCAATGTTAGCTCATTGAGTCACTAGTTAGTGAGTAAATGCGTAACTGTGATGCTACGTGTCCTAAATTCGGTTCTTGGATGAATCAAATCAAACTAGAAGTATTTATTCACATTTTAGGTAAATTTGTTTTCTAAGTAGGCTTTTCTTAGTGACGTTATAAGATTGTCAGTTTAATTCCAAGTGGGATGATAGCTGAGCTGCGGACTATCTAGCGGGTTTACCGGGGCTCTGGTTCGAAAAGCAGGAGTGAACGGGGTGGTTTTTAGTCAGTAAGAGTCTGACACCCCCTCTCGTCTCGCCTAAGGCGAAAGAAGTAATAGGATGTTCCCCCCTCGAAAAAGGGGGGGGATGATAGCTTCTCGTACAAATTTTCTTAATTTTCTAACGATGTCAATTTAAATTAATTACAAAATATAAAACAATACATAGAAATATTTTCTTAGATATGTATCAAAGTACCTAAATAGTACTTTAACCAGTCGTAAACTATGATTTATGGGTTCGAGTCTCGTCGAGTGACAATTTGACCTCATATCCTGCGATAGAGTTTACCACAAGATAGACACATCAGCCATTTTAGTTTTATGTCCACAATAACTACAGTGGTCTAGAAATATTTTAGATATTACTTAAATTCCTCTGTGGTATAGATATTGTCCTTGTCAAAACACTATTTCATTATAACAACTTATATATTAACGTCTAAATATTCACTTTAAAAAGAAATTCATATACATTTACTATTACTATGGGCCTTCGTAGCCTGATGCCAATTAATAAATAAAAAAAGTCATCACATCAAAAGTCTATAAGTGGCACCGCTGACCAAAGACCTCTTCTCTTCTCCTGATCAAAGACCAATCCGGGTTGACGATTTCAAATTTATAATAAAAAATTATAAGCCCTGATTTTCTCACGATATTTTCCTTCTCCGTTAGTCAATGTTATCTAAATAATTTTAGAAAGTACATAAGTATAACTCGATAAATGTCACATTGGTACTTTACCGTTGACAGATTTCTCACACCCTTATGCATGAGAAGCGACCGTATTAAATCTCCTGGCCACCACCAAATAAAAAAGTATGGCCGGTCTCTTATAGGTACCTATATATTTAACTAAGTATGATTACCTACCAGCAGGTGATACTGTCTGTCTGCTTATTTACCGCCTAAGCCATAAAACATAATTAAGTAAAGAACTTAATACCTAACTCTACACATCAAAAAGCTATTATTTTAGTTCTCGATAGTAATAAAGATAGACAGATAGACAGACGGACAACTTGACCTCACATCCTCTAATGATAATAGTTACGTCTGTAATTAGCAGCCGAAGTATTTACGGACAAACCGAGTACAAATCTTGATGTCTGCAGTTCAATTCCGGGGTCAGGCAATGTATTCTGTTACGAGGATTGAAAATAATCTTAGTAGGTAGTAAAAGTTTTTTCGAAATATATGAGGTACTTTACTTAAGTACTTGGTTTGTAAATGAGTGTGATTAACCTGAACTTAACCCCTAACTTAAGTAAAATAATCCTTTTATAGCTACTTGGAAGAAAGTGTGGAACTTTAAGCGTCTTATACGTGTTATAAATGACAATATAAAAATACAGCTTTTAAATATTTGATGGGGAAATGTCAGTGACTATGAAATTGTATTCTTAAGATTTAGTATTTTTTTATGGTATTAGTACGTATACGAGTCGACGAATCACCTGATGGGTAGCCATCGCCGCTGCCCATGGACACCCGAAACATCAGAGGCGTTACAAGTGCGTTGCGGGCCTTTTGGGGATTAGGAATTTAAAGGTTATTGGGGAAACGGGGATCAATCGGGATTTTTTTTTTTTTAAAGAAAGAAATTGGACAACAAAATACAACGCATGCGTTGTTTCACGTTGGTTTTCTGTGGGGATATGGTATCACTCCAGTTGAGGCGGCCCATTTGTGCCGAAGCATGGCTCTCCCACACCTTTAGTCATAGCACTAAAAGTTTGCGGCTGTTTCTAAAACCAACAATGCTTTGCTATTTCAAAGCGTAAATCTATTTTATTTTTTGCCAAAACCAACAAAAGCAATATCTTCACAGACGACCTAAATTCAAAACCTAACGGACATTAAATAAAATAAACAAGATGGCAGCACTAGACTAGGACTATAATTCCCCCTTTAACATCAAAAGACTAATTAAATTTTCACACTTCCAAGTACTAGGAACGAACAATTTATGACAGTGACGTTACATCGCTCCTGCGCGTACGCATCGTATCACACATAAAACGCAAGTGAGCTGATTTATTGGTGAGCCGTCTGACGCATATACGCAGGCATAAAGTGAGGACTGAGAAATAGTTACGAGCTATTATTTCTAAGAAAAGGTAAACTAGATGTTGCCTGGAATTGTGTCTTAATGTGTCTAGATGTAGTCTTTTTATGGTACAGTACCTATAGAGCAGTGATGCGTTTAAAAACTTGAAAACCTTCTAAATAACTTATATACATAGCTTTCTCATAAAAAAAAGAAAATTTGAAAATCGGTCCACTATTGGCCGAGTTATTGGTGAACCTGAACAGCCATCCGAACATAGTTCCTCCTTCTTTTTTAAAGTCGGTATAATAAGCACACGGATTGCCTGATAGTAAACACTCGGTAACATCAGATGAATGGGGGCTACCGTAATTTGTATATCGTCGAATTTCTCACTCAGTCATATCACAGAGACATGGGAGTTTCGGTAGGTTCCTGTTCCTTATTGGGCGGGAGGAAACGCCCGGGTGTCATCACTGCGAGGACCGCCCGGAGGACACTGTAGAACATACAGTGGCGGTCTGGCGGTGTGCCCTGCGTGGATGTGGTCGGCGACGGCGACCTCTCGCGCCCGGCACTGGTTCAAGCCATGGTGCGGAGCGAGAGGGACTGGGATGCCGTTTCCTCCTTCTGCGAAGCAGTCATGCTAGCTAAGGAGGAGGCGGGGCGCGTGAGGGAACAAACCTTCTCACGCCCCAGCCGTCGCGAAAGACACTCTGGGCGTCGGGGATCGCGGGACGATTTCCGGCCACCGTAAGCCTGCGGACGGCGAGCAAGGGTAGCTCATCGCCCGAACAGAACCAGACCGGTGCGTGCGGCGCGTCGCGTTCCGCGCGCGTAAAATGCCATCAGACCACCACAGATGGGGCGCCATGATGCCTGATCCGGAGCTGCGGACTACCTAGCGGGTTTCCGGGGCTCCGGCTCGAAAAGCAAAAGGAACGGGGTGGTAACAGTAAGAGTCTGACACTCCCACTCGCCTCGCCCAAGGCGGGAGAAGTCATTGGATGATTTTCACCCCTCAAAAAAAAAAAAAGTCATATCACAGAATACAATAACGTGATTCTGATTATGTTATGAATATACCTTATCTTATATACATATTATCTTATATTACTTATTGCTGTTATATGAAGCTGAAGAGTTTGTTTCTTTAAACGCAATAATCTCTGGAACTACAGGTTACAATTGAATAATTCTTTTTGTGTTTGATAGTCCATTTATCGAGGAAGGCTATAGGCTATAAAAACTGAAAAAAAAACTAGTAGCAGCGGGTGAAACCGCGTGAATATGGCTAGTCTGTTATAGTATATAAGTATTGGTTTTTAATAAGTCTGCGGTTTTCCCCTTATTGTAAAATGTTAGATAACCTTTAAACTTACACCTAGTACCTTATCAAAGTTATCAAATACAACAGAGATCACAAAGTATCGTCACGCCTTTTATCCCTGGAGGGGTAGGCAGAGGTGCACAATCGTAATCCAAAGTCGATCTAAGATAGACTCATCTGTCCACTGGTTTGAACACTTTACTATCACAAAGCTATAATTTATCCTGTCATTAAAAAATATACTTTCGAAAATAAAAACATTACGAATCTAATATTTTTTCATTAGTTACCTAACTGACGGACTAAATATACTTTTGATTTTCATACCCCGTCAACATCCCTATTAAAATAACGTATCGAAAAATAATGGTTGTAGTTTTACTGCCAACTCAGAGTCAATTAATGGTTACTTAACCCATTCCTTAGCAATTTATTTCGGAACAAAATCTTTACTAAGGAATAGGTTAAATTATCATTAAATGTCCTTATGTGTTCGGTAGTTAAGGAACTAAATCGACAGGTTTTAACAGTGAGCGTTGTTTCACGTCTATTTTATGTGAGGCCGTGGTATCACTCCGGTTGTACCGAAGCATGGCTCTCCCACACTTAAAAAAAAAAAAAATGCAAAAAAAAAAAATGTCGCAGGCAGGAAGCAATGGAAATAGTTCGTCCAATCTAGAGTCATCCCAGGATGATCACGATCCTCTCATAAAGGAACGACCAGAGAAAGAAAGAACACTTATGTATATTTGCATAACAAAACATTGTTTAAACTGGCACATTTGTTCAAGTTAACCGCGCATATTAATCAATGGCAAACATTTGCACTGCCCGTCTCATCTCGTGAACGGAACACTTGAATCAATTTGCTGAATTCCACGTCAGTACTGGTGTACTGAAGCCATTGTCACTGTAAACAGATGCATTTTATTTAATTAGAGATAAATTGGACTACTTTCTCTATAATAATTACTTGCACTTGACATAGTTATTGAGTGTGAGCGTGAATGTACGTGAGTTTTTCAAAGTTTTTCTCTAAAATGTAACATTAAAGGAACGTTACATTATGCGTGTGTCGCAAAATCCTGCTGCATGAATATGAGCCTCTAGCATGGCTTGAAACTAGTCGAGTTCCTCGTCAAAACGTTACGTGAGTAAGCTGATAACATAATAATTAATTAACGGAACAGAACAGAATGTTTGATACCTACTTCTACTGATTGTCCATCTAATTTGATGTTTAAAAAGTAACTGTGTTAAATTAGTTAAATGTGCTAGAATGGATTAAGCTTTAAGTTTCATATTAAGTATGGGAGAGTAATGCTGCGGTCCCAATGGGCCGGCTAGACTGGAGTGATACCACAGCTTCACAGAAAATCGACGTGAAACAACGCTTGTGTTTTGTTTCGTTGTGTGAGTGAGGTTACCGAAGGCCCAATGAGCGTTCGACGCTCTGATTGGTCGGCTCGAATAAACCAACCAATCAGAACGCCGAACGCGCTCTCGATTCAATCTTATTAAACGTAAAACAAATTCGTACTAAGCCCTCTGAAGTGTGAAGATATATTTAGTTTTATTCGGTAGGTAGATATGTATATATGTTTCTAAGCTTATTGTACAAAATATAGCTTTCCTTACGCAAAAAAGATGTGCCAACAACTAGAATTCTAAATAAATCAATTAGCACCGAGTTGTGAAGGAAAATCAGTAGAAAACCCACGGCCTATGACGCCATTGACTGCGTTTCCAAGAACTGCAGCTATTTATGCAACTGTTATGAAAGTATTTACTTCTAGATGTACCAGTAGCGCGCACTTGTATAAACATCATTGCGAAATATTAGTTTTTGTTTAAGCTTTATTTATAAGAAAACTATGTACATTTTTTGGACAACTTGACTGCACGGTTGGCGCGGTAGCTGGGCAACTGGTTGCTGTGCAACGTGTAGCGGGTTCGATTCCCGCACGGAGCAAATCTTTGTGTGATCATCAAATTGTTGTTTCGGGTCTGGGTGTCATGTGTTGAAAAAGGCACCCACGACACAGGAGAAAATCCTAGTATGAGGAAACTTTAGAAAAAACCTAAGGATCTCTTGCCATCTGCATTTTTCGTAAAAACAGAACTGAACAAAACCGGCGGTCGCAAGTGCGTTAGGGATCTCTGGTTCAATGCCCAGATCGGGCAAAGTATTACTAGGGCATTTTCGGTTTTTATGAAATTTTCTTGTATATGGCAATAGGCACATGGAACTTATAAAAGAATTAGTGAAAAGTAGGTGTATATTGTACAGTATAGCATTACGAGCCGTAATGTGCACCTCAGCCTACGAAGATTAAAGCTGTGACGTTGCATTATATTTGACACAGTTCTCAAGTCTTTAAGCTAAGCATTACAAAATGATTTCCACACACACACACACACACAACTTCACGCCTTTTATACCCGAAGGGGTAGGCAGAGGTGCACATTACGGCACGTAATGTCGCTATACAATGTCAAAATGATTTCCAAGCAAAGTAACTCCAACGTAGGTAGGTACAAAACTCCGAACTGTCTGCGTGGACATGTAAACACGTGCTGATAACCCGTCGCTTGGTGAATGGGCGCGCAACCTGCGCATGCGCCTCTGACCCTTACCGGACCGTTCGGTGAATGTTTACCAGATAACGTTATTTATGTTACATTTGTATTATTTGCATTTGGAATGTCCAGTTTCTGTAGTTACGCGGTTTTTGCGATGTTTAGCTTTTAATACTGATCTTTCATAATGTGTTTCTGTTTAGGTTCTACAGTACTCTACGTATCTGTTTAAAGTATTTTGAAATACTATGATAGGGTCTCTACATATCTGTCTAAAGTATTTAGAAATGCTATGTTATAGAAACTTCAGTTTAATTCGATTAGAATAAGACTACTTAACTACTGTTCAGAGTTTAAGTAGTATGTTAAAAAAATATTTGACTTACAATCGTACTCAGAGACATTTAATAATTACTTAACTCATTGAACAGACATTTACTAATTAGGTACTTAACACATTGAACTCCGTTGTGGTCACCGGTGACCGACGTTAGCGGAGGATTTGCTTTCACATTAGCAGTCAAACAGTTTCCTATTAGCAGTCAAAGACTTAAACCATTCCTTAGTGACCATTTTGTTCCGAAAACAATTTCTAAGGATTTGGTTAATTAACCATTAAAAGTACGACGTCTCTGAGTATGGCGGTTAACACTACTTTTAAGCCTCCAATGCATTTTTTATCCTCTTTTAAAATGTCGTAAGGATATTACAGCATTAAACATGATCTATGCTATGGTTCTGTCACCACAACCGGCAGTGGTCACTTTGCACAGAATATAATATGTTGCCGACTACATGTAATTTGTGGTCTCAGATCTAGCCATTATCGATCCTTCTATACGTGAACTGAAGAATATAGCACCACATGTGATAAAATTGTAACCAATTTCTTTATAAAATTGCCACATAGGTAGGAACTATGGTATGCTATGAAAAGTGGACAAATGCACAATTCCAGATTAGATATTTATAATACACTTTTCCCAAAAAACTATGACTCTCTATTCTCTCTAAACTCTTATTTTTGCAATACTGGGTTAGCCTAAAGTTATCATCGACCTCAGACTCGGTGACCAAAAGAGACTGGTGGGCTTTCAAGAAGAGATCGCTCTTTAACCTACACAAAACTTTTAGTATCTTGTCATATTTTTATCCGTCCACAGCCTATAAATTGCCACTGCTGACCAAAGGTCTGTTCTCACACTGAGAAGGTGCTTGCTCAATGAGGGTTGGCGATTTCAAACTTATAATTAGAAATTATAATTGCAGGTTCACCTTAGTCAGTCATGTCTAAATATGCTTAGAAAATACATATAACTCGGAAAAAGTCATCTTAATCCTAAGCTTGAGCCAAAATCTTGGGGGAATTAAGTAATAATGGTTAATAACTTTTGACGCCACACCGGTATTTACATTTCCTGACCAAGGAACCAAAACAGACATCCTTTTCTCAAGTCACACTGCAACGACAGATGAACGAGACAGTGATTTATATCCAGCGTATTGTCCTAAGCATGCCACTCCAAATAGTCCATTAAATTCCTAGTTCCTAGTCATTGCACTGTCTTCCAATAAGAATTGAACGACAGGACCATTGCAGTCTTATACAGCATGCCATTACCGCATTCCTAACATCGGCATAACGTTCAATGATCTTGAATTCGCTGTTTCGCACCCAAGTTACAACGCCACTGGTATTTGGAGCAAATTTTGCAATAATGATCAGGTAATTTTGTCATAAGGAAAGTTTGGTTTACTTGAGAAAATAATGGGGATATGTTATATGATTACTAATGTCAGTGTTGGAGGTTTTTTCGGTTCTTCGAAAAATTTTCATTTAGCACGGAGTCTGGAATTGTGCCTATTATATGACAATAGGCTTACCCCAAAAATCATGGGCTAGTATAATATGGCAATAGACTCACCCTCTAATACATGGGACTTATAACACAAAAGGTGAAAAGTGGGTGTACCTAAATTGTACAGTGGTATTAAGTGGCGTAATGTGCTAATGCATCTCTGCCTGCCTACCCCTTCGGGAATAAAAGGCGTGACGTTGCGTCGTATACTTATCATACCCATAAAGCTGACTATTTGATTATAACCATCATATCATAATTAGTAGTTCCTAAACCGGCCGGTAATAGGCATTCTATAGCGCAATACCGCAAATGTCACAAGCCCGGCTCACTAGCAGCCAGGTATTTACGACCACCTACATAAAGAGGCTTTCCCTACTCTACACTAATTACGAGAAAGTTACTAATCTTCTTTCAAAGAAATATTAATTAAATCTTAGTTAGATGTGGTGAAATTTTTAATATATATCGTCTTAAGTTTATAGGCCATCTTGTCATGATTATGAGAAATTCTATTAAACATTAGAGCTAGCTACACTCATAAAATGGTGACTATTTTTCTTAAACAGTTGGTAATGAATCAGTTTGTAATGAGTTTGAACTCTTCGTTTGGACATGTCAATAATAGAAAGCTTTACTTCTTATAAGTAGCAGCTCTAAGTGTGGGACAGCCATGTTTCGGCACGAATGAGCCGGCTTGACCGGAGTGATACCACGGCTTCTCAGAAAAGCCGTGTATAAACTACGTGTATAAAGCACAAATGCAAATACGACGTAAAAATAACATTACTTGGCTACTGATAAAACTACCATGTTTAATAAAGAACAACTCTGAACGGACTAAGATTTGGAACATGGCGCCATAGTAACCAGCTCAAAATTACCTATCTAATGATGTAACACACATAGCTATTGGAAGCTGGGACCAGGATTTGCATCCTCCAAAACACAGAGCACATATATTTTTTGAACACTTATTTTTGTGAACAATTATTTGAACAATTATTTTTGTGTTTGATAGTCCATTTATCGAGGAAGGCTATAGGCTATAAATACTGAAAAAAAAACGAGTAGCAGCGGGTGAAACCGCGCGGAAGTGGCTAGTCTGTTATAGTATATAAGTATTGGTTTTAAATAAGTCTGCGGTTTTCCCCTTAATGTAAAATGTTAGATAACCTATAAACGTATACCTAGTACCTTATCAAAGTTATCAAATACAACAGAGATCACAAAATATCGTCACGTCTTTTATTCCTGGAGGGGTAGGCAGAGGTGCACAATCGTAATCCGAAGTCGATCTAAGATGGAGTCATCTGTCCCCTGGTTTGGGCATTTTACTATCACAAAGCTACAATTATCCTGTCATTAAAAAATATACCTAAATACTTTAACCATAGATTATAAAATACATTACTACTACGACTTATTAAATTCATTTTAGTGTGTAAATTTCATCAGATTCTCGATACAAGGCTATTCAATTAAACTGTCGATGTAATTGTAAAAAGAACGAGTTTTTGATCGATCGTCGCATGCGCATCGCTTGGTTATTTCTCGACGTTATTTTGTTCATGTTTGCGAAACGAGTTATTTTTGATATTGACCGCTAATGCGTTGCTGACTATGACTTTATTTCTCTGGTAATATTACACTGGAGTTTATTAAATACTTTGTTTGTATTGTAAATTAGGAATAATAGGGTACATGCCTAATTTCTATTTTAATGTCCGTCTTGTAGATTATTTTAAAATATTAAACACGTATTTTTTATTTTGTTACGGAAACAAATACTTTCGAAGCTATATCGAATTTAAAATAAAAACATACGAGTCTAATATTTTTTCATTAGGTACCTAACTGACGGACTAGATAGATTTTTGATTTTCATACCTCGTCATCATACCTATTAAAAAGGTCATCGAAAAAATAATGGTTGTAGTTTTACTGCCAACTCAGAGTCAATTAATGGTTACTTAACCCATTAATTTTAATTCGGAGCAAAATCTTTAATAAGGAATAGTTTAAGTCATCATTAAATGTCCTTATGTGTTCGGTAGTTAAGGAACTAAATCGACAGGTTTTAACAGTGAACGTTGTTTCACGTCGATTTTCTGTGAGGCCGTGGTATCACTCCGGTCGAGTCGTAGCATGGTTCACCCAAACTTCAAAAAAAAAAAACCAAAAAAAAAAATATGTCGCAGACAGGCGGCAATAGAAACAGTTCGTCCAATCTAGAGTGATACCAGCATGATCACGATCCTCAGTCATAAAAGAACGACCAGAGAAAGAGAGAACACTTATGTATATTTGCATAACAAAACATTGTTTAAACTGGCACATTTGTTCAAGTTAACCGCGCATATTAATCAATGGCAAACATTTGCACTGCACCGTCTCATCTCGTGAACGGAACACTTGTATCAATTTGCTGAATTCCACGTCAGTAGTGGTGTACTGAAGCCATTGTCACTGTAAACAGATGCATTTTATTTAATTAAAGATAAATTGTGCTACTTTCTCTATAATAATTACTTGCACTTGACATAGTTATTGAGTGTGAGCGTTAGTGTACGTGAGGTTTTCTAAGTTTTTCTCTAAAATGTAACTTTAACGGAACGTTACATTATACGTGTGTCGCGGAATCCTGCTGCATGAATATGAGCCTCTAGCATGGCTTGAAAGTAGTCGAGTTCCTCGTCAAAACGTTACGTGAGTAACCCGATAATTAATTAACGGAATGGAACAGAATGACTGATACCTACTTCTTTCTACTGATTGTCCATCTAATTTGATGTTTAAAAAGTAACTGTGCTAAAGTAGTTGAATGTGCCAGCATGGAATTACGCTTTAAGTTTGATATTAAGTATGGGAGAGTAATGCAGTGGTCCCAATGGGCCGGCTAGACCGGAGTGATACCACAGCTTCAGCGAGAGTAATACAGCGCTATGATTGGTCAGCTCGAATAAGCCAACCAATCAAAACACCGAACGCGCTCTCGTTTCAATCTCGTTAAATGTGAAACAAAATCGTACTAAGCCGTCTAAAGAGTGAAAATATAGTTAATTTTGTTCAGTAGGTATGTAAGTATATATGTTTCTAAACTTATTGTACAAAATATACCTTTCCTTACGCAAAAAAGATGTGCCAACAACTAGAATTCTAAATAAATCAATTAGCACTGTGTTGTGAAGGAAAATCAGCAGAAAACCCACGGCCTATGACGCCATTGACTGCGCTTCCAAGAACTGCAGCTATTTATGCAACTGTTATGAAAGTATTTACTTCTAGATGTACCAGTAGCGCGCACTTGTATAAACATCATTGCGAAATTCTAGTTTTTGTTTAAGCTTTATTCCTAAGAAAACTATTTTTTTTAACAACTTGAGTAGCGGTAGCTGGGCAACTGGTTTCTGGAAACACTTTGTGTGATCCACTAATGGTTGTTTCGGGTTTGAGTGTCATGTGTATGTGAACTTGTATGTTTGTAAACGCACCTACGGCACAGGAAAAATTCTAGTGTGGGGGAAACGATTTTTACAAATAAAAAAAATCTTCAGGCGTATTTTTCAGTTCAAAGTGATTTCACACTTTGGATTCAAAAAGCAGAACACCTAGCTTCATTAATCCATGGTATGCCGGAACGCAGATTCACGCGAGACCCAATGTGTTTTCTATTGCGTGTTATACACCGACAGACAAAAGGTTAAGGATCTCATTGACGGACATATTTTTTTTCTAAATTTCAATGTTAGGGTGCTTTCCACCAGAGATGGACTCTCGTAAGTGGATTGAATAAAATTATTACTTAGTTTTCGACACAGTTCTCAAGTCTTTAAGCTAAGCATTACAAAATGATTTCCAGGCAAAGTAACTCCAACGTAGGTAGGTACAAAACTCCGAACTGTCTGCGTGGACATGTAAACACGCGCTGATAACCCGTCGCTTGGTGAATGGGCGCGCAACCTGCGCATGCGCCTCTGACCCTTACCGGACCGTTCGGTGAATGTTTACCAGATAACGTTATTTATGTTACATTTGTATTATTTGCATTTGGAATGTCCAGTTTGAGTTTGTGTAGTGACGTGGTTTTTGCACAATTTTGCACAATGCGATGTTTTGCTTTTAATACTGATCTTTCATAATGTGCTTCTTATTATTTTCTACGATAGGGTCTCTACATATCTGTTTAAAGTATTTTGAAATACTATGTTATAGAAACTTCAGTTTACTTCAGTAGATTAACTTAACTACTGCTGTGTATAATAAGTATGCTAAAACAATTGCATGACTTACAATCGTACCCAGAGACATTTAATAATTACTTAACACATTGAACGGATTTGCTTTCAACAGTTTCTTATTAGCAGTCAAAGACCTAAACTATTCCTTAGTGGCAATTTTGTTCCGAAAACAACTGCTAAGGATTTGGTTACCACTTACCAGTAATCATTTCATGACTCTGGGTTCGGAGGTTACCACTACTTTAACGCTTCCAATGCATTTTTTTATATCCTCTTTTAAAATGTCGTAAGAATATTACAGCTATGGTTCTGTCACCACAACCGGCAGTGGTCACTTTGCACAGATAATAATATGTTACCGACTACGTGTCATTTGTGGTCTGGTCTCGGATCTAGCCATTATCGATCCTTCGATACGTGAATTGAGGAATACAGCATCACATGTGATAAAATTGTGACCAATTTCATTATAAAATTGCCACATGGGTTAGTACTATGGTATAGTACGAAAAGTGGACAAATGCACAATTCCAGATTAAATATTATAATACATATTTTCCAAACAATACTGGATTATCCTATAGTTCACATCGATCACAGACTCAGTGAACAAAAGGAGACTGGTGGGTTAGTAAGAAGAAATCGAACTTTAGCCTACACGAAAACTTTTAACATCTTGTCTTAGTTTCATCCATCCACAGCTGACCATTACGCCTGCACGGGTTGGCGATTTCAAACTTAAAATTTGAAATTTTAAGTCCAGGTGTCTTCACGATGTTTTCCTTCACCGTTAGCCGATGGGGTCTAATTATGCTTAGAACATCACACATTGGTACTTTGCCGTTTGTAGGTTTCAAACCCGCAACTACGGTACCACCGGGCTACCACGATCACATAGTTTATAAATTAAGATATCCAAAAAATATTGTGATTTGAACCAAAATCTTAGGGGAATTAAATGATAATGGCTTAACTTTTGACTCCACACCGGTCTCCTTTACATTTCCTTGCTCAGAAACCAAAACAGACATCCTTTTCTCAAGTCACACTGCAACGACAGATGAACGAGACAGTGATTTATATCCAGCGTATTGTCCTAAGCATGCCACTCCAAATAGTCCATTAAATTCCTAGTTCCTAGTCATTGCACTGTCTTCCAATAAGAATTGAACGACAGGACCATTGCAGTCTTATACAGCATGCCATTACCGCATTCCTAACATCGGCATAACGTTCAATGATCTTGAATTCGCTGTTTCGCACCCAAGTTACAACGCCACTGGTATTTGGAGCAAATTTTGCAATAATGAACACGTAATTTTGTCTTAAAGAAAGTTAGGTTAACTTGAGAAAATAAAGAGGATATGTTCTTTGATTATTATTAATGTCAGTGTTGGAAGTTTTTTCGGTTCTTCGCATAAAATTCAGTAGTAGCACGGAGTCTGGAATTGTGCCTATTATAATATGACAATAGGCTTACCCCCTAACACATGGGACTTATAACACAAAAGGTGAAAAGTGGGTGTACAGTGTACAGTGGCATTAAGTGTCGTAATGTGCAAATGCATCTCTGCCTACCCCTTCGGAAATAAAAGGCGTGACATTGCGTTGCATACTTATCATGCCCATAAAGCTGACTATTTGATTATAACCATCATATCATAATTAGTAGTTCCCAAACCGGCCGGTAATAGGCATTCTATAACGCAATACCGCAAAATGTCACAAGCCCAGCTCAGCAGCCGCCAGGTATTTACGACCACCTACATAAAGAGGCTTTCCCTACTCTACACTAATTACGAGAAAGTTACTAATCTTCTTTCAAAGAAATATTAATTAAATCTTAGTTAGATGTGGTGAAATTTTTAATATATATCGTCTTAAGTTTATAGGCCATCTTGTCATGATTATGAGAAATTCTATTAAACATTAGAGCTAGCTACACTCATAAAATGGTGACTATTTTTCTTAAACAGTGGGTAATGAATCAGTTTGTAATGAGTTTGAACTCTTCGTTTGGACATGTCAATAATAGAAAGCTTTACTTCTTATAAGTAGCAGCTCTAAGTGTGGGACAGCCATGTTTCGGCACGAATGAGCCGGCTTGACCGGAGTGATACCACGGCTTCTCAGAAAAGCCGTGTATAAACTACGTGTATAAAGCACAAATGCAAATACGACGTAAAAATAACATTACTTGGCTACTGATAAAACTACCATGTTTAATAAAGAACAACTCTGAACGGACTAAGATTTGGAACATGGCGCCATAGTAACCAGCTCAAAATTACCTATCTAATGATGTAACACACATAGCTATTGGAAGCTGGGACCAGGATTTGCATCCTCCAAAACACAGAGCACATATATTTTTTAATGATTTCTACTATTACGCTGTAAAAGTAGACTCACCCCTTATTAGGTAGGTACATTGAACTCATAACAAATGGCTAGAGAAAAGTGGATGTTATTGTTACATTTGAACCTTTCGGCAACTATGTCAAACCAAAAGAGTTGAGTAAAAGTTTAACCATGTTTAGAAATCGAAAACGTATTTGTCTATTGTATTGTATTCAAGGCGTTGTCTGTCCGTCTGTGTTATGCGGTGACACGATTGAAAACTTTTGAAGCGACCCGATAGGTTTCAATTTGCATATTCTCTTGATTATGTAATATTTTGTGTAGAGAACAACCTAAAATAGTTCCGAAAACCTAAAATAGGAAAGAGAATTAAAAAGAAACATGTTTAAATTAGTCATTTTCAATATAATACACACTTTTCATCGCATATTATTTGTTAACTTGGCTAGCCGAGCAGATCAAGGTATAATTTTTACTACTTGTAAAACTCTGAATTCAATAAGGGACAAACCCACATCTGTAACAAGTAATACATAAAAATATATTTGTATGTTAAACGCTAAATAGGCTTATATTGCATGCTCAACAAGTTTAAGAGTGTATACCAATTATCAGATTAATGGGACGTCAACAAGAGGGAGTTTTAATGAGCTTATATTGTATGGTCCTTAAGATTAAGAGTGTGTACCAGATGAATCGGATGTCAGCAAGAGTGTAAAATGCCAATCATTCAATTTGACCCAAACATACAAATAAACAGGTTCCGCAAAATAAAACAAGAAACCTCCCATAACGCCATACCTGACACACCCGGAAATTAAACTGAAACTCAGAAACCACTCAAAAAAGAAAACAAAGTAATGAACATAACAGAATGATAATTGTTACTTGACCAATAAATTCTTTTGCCAGCAGGTATGTGATAATATCTCCATATGCAATGAAGATTCCAATATTGGTAGCTTTAACTCAAAGATACCAGTTTTTTCTCAAACTCCTCAAGTTTGTATGATGATCAGTCATCCGAGAATGCTTCCAGAAAAAATAGATTGTGGGTAATTTCGCAACTCGTTCGTCTTGTTTCAATCATGTCCTTACTTATATGCGATTCATATTAAAGTTACTTATCTCCCTGGCTAGTTATCAAGGTATATTTATTTATAGGAAGATAGGTGTTAAATATATTATTTTTTAACTAGATTCTGCCAACGACTTCGTCCGTGTTTCCTTGGGATATAAAGTAGCCTATGTGTTATTCCAGATCATAATCTGCTCCTGTTCCAAATTTCAAATCGATCCCTTCAGTCGTTTTGCCGTGTTTCTGTAACAAATATACACACAAATTCCCAAACTTTCGCATTTATAAATAAATAAATAAATAATTAAATAATCCTTTATTTCATAATTTCACAAAATAATTTACATGAAACAGCCACAAATAAGTATTAATCAATAATTATGCTAGTGCACTAGGAATAACTTAATAAGTAACTTACCAATATTTAGGAACTATAGGAAAATTTACTTTTTAACCTAGACTTATGTATAATTAGCGACTTGCCCGAGCTAGGTTTATAAAAACCTGTGTTTCGGGTCATCACTTACAAGACTATCAATTTAGGTGCATGTGTACAGAAATAGAATAACAACTTACAAACTAATCTTACATTCATACTAAAACTTCCAATAGTTTTTCTGTGTCTGCGTAATCAAGATTTAGTAGATACTCTGATAACAATGTACTACATTTATAATAATTTACACTATATATATTTAGTATCTTGTTGACTTTGTTGTACAAAAATGGTCCTAAAAATACGTAAAATCTATGTGCAAATGCATGTCTTGTCTGTGGTTCAAAGCAAACCAAATCTTTCCTCCTCCTGGTTTGGGATACTGGGTCGAAAGGAAGCTCAGAGTGCTGATAAAGTATGGTTTGCAATATAAATAGTTGGCGCACTGTTAGTATTTTACATGCAGTGTATAGTTGGTGTGTGGGAAACCTAAAAGGGCGGAAGGTAGCAACCTTTAGAATTGCTCTTTGAGCGCGTTCCAGAGGAAGCAAGATAGACTTTGCAGTTCCACCCCATGATGTAATACAATAGGTGAGAACAGACTGACACAGAGCCAAATAAACCTGTTTAATTAACTTATAGTCGGCTATGTGGCGTAGGTTCTTAAAAATGTACATTAATTTACGCACTCTTTTGCATAGTAACTCGATGTGTTTACGGAAATTTAGATTCGTGTCAATCGTAACACCTAGATATTTTATGTGGTCAGCTTTAACTAAAGTGGGACAAGTACAAGCAATATTAGCAGAATTGCAATTATGTGCAAATATATCTAGGTTATTAAGCGGTGGATTAATGTTTCTAATTGAGAATGAAATATATTTAGTTTTATCTATATTTAATGTTAGAAGATTTTGATGAAGCCAATTTGACACAACATTAAAACCGTTTTGGGCATATTCATATGTTTCACTTTGAGATTCAGCGGAAAACAATAGGGCTGTGTCATCCGCATATGATAATATTAGCCCATTACGAAGGACCAAACTACATAAATCATTAATGTAAATTAAAAACAATGTAGGTCCCAAAATACTTCCTTGAGGTATTCCGAAACCACTATTTTCCATCTCAGAACTTGTGTACTGACCTATTTTAACGCATTGTTGACGATCTCTAAGATAATCGGTGAACAACTGAAGTTGTTCGCCTCTTATTCCAAGTTTTTCAAGCTTGTGTAGTAACATAGAACAAGAAATTGTGTCAAAAGCTTTAGCGAGGTCCAGGAAAATCCCAATGGTATGCATACCCTTGTCAAGGTTAGTACTAATGTATTCGGACAGTCTGTGAACTGCTTGGTTAGTCGATCTTTTTGGTCTAAACCCAAATTGGTTATTTGAAAGCAAATTGTTAATTTCAAGATAATCTATTAATCTACTATTTATAATTTTTTCTAAAATTTTTGAGAGACCTGTTAATACTGAAATGGGTCTATAGTTGTTAACACAGTTTTTATCTCCCGCTTTGAAAACTGGCGTAACTACTGCTTTTTTAAGCGGTTTGGGAAAGATTCCTTTAGACAAACATGACTGAAAAATATGGGTCAATGGAGGAGCAAGAAGGTGTTTAAACCTTTTCAGTATGTTATTAGGAATGCCATCCCACCCAACAGCGCAATCGTCCTTTAACCCTGTAATTATCCTTAAAATTTCATTGACGTCAGTGTTTAATAAAACAAAAGATTTTGATGTTTTCGTAGGGGTATTTACAGCCGACAATGGTTGGTGGGGATAAGTACTATGGTTCAAGGATTTTTCAGCTAAGGTTTTGCCAATGTTAGCAAAAAAACTATTTACTTTATTTGCGGCTACTAGTGGGTTTATTTCTGAAGACAGTAATTCGAGTGGGGGTTCAGGATTTTTCGATCGAAAAGTATTTGTTTTAATAAATTTCCAAACGAGTTTACTGTTTTTTCCTGCCTTCTGTAACTCATTCTTCTCGTGTTGATATTTAACTTTTTTTAAAAGGTTGTTACAAAAGTTTCTATACCTTTTATATGAAATAGAAAGTATTTCATTATCAGGTGCAAGTTTTGATTTTTGGTGTAGTTTGTCCCTATGCCGTATACAACGAACGAGACCTGGAGTGATCCACGGTTCGATCGATTTATACCTTCTAGACGTTATTTTGGTAATTGTATTTTTGTTTATCGCATGTTGTAGCGCATTTATAAAATACTGTAATGAAATATTTGCGTCATTAGTATCGTAAACAGGGTCAAAGTCGATGTCGCGAATGGCACGTGCAAGATTAGTCATATCAATTTTTAAAAAGCTACGCATGCAGTTTTTTCTAGGTGAGGATTTTTGTATTGTTAGCAAAATAGCTTGATGGTCCGTAAGCGATGAATTGGTGACTAATGTTTTGTTCGGATGTCGGGTTTTTATGATGAAATGATCCAAACATGACCCAGACTGGTGCGTGGGATAATAATGGGTTGGTAAAAGACCATGAAATGAACAAATATTTAGGTAGTTATGTACATGTGTATCTGCTCTCTCAGAAGCAATATTAATATTTATGTCACCCATTAATATAATGTTCTTAAAAGCAGATAAATGTTTTAAGTTTACATCAAGTGAGTCCAAAAAGCTGTCAAGGTTTTGAGACGGTGGCCTATAAATGGCCATAATTACAGTATCCGGAATAATTTTAATTACTAAACAGTTACTATTTTGAACTCTGGGCTCTTCCACTAGAACTTTTAAGTTGTTTTTGATGTACACCACTACACCATCATTCTGATTCATGTTTGAATTTGTTTTGTGAGTGCAGTAGCCGTCGAGAGAAGGTAAATTGGCTGTCTGAGAAGATAGCCAACATTCTGTTAGGACAATAACATCACAGTTAATGTCAAGACTTTCTAATAGAACTTCAAAGCCATCCATGTTGCGATTAATACTGCGAATATTTTGAGTTAGTAGCGTAAGCGTATTTTCCCCAGAAGGAAGAAGAAGTTTACAATCTTCTACATTACAGGTATTGGCTTCAGACACAGAAAATTCATCCAGATCAGTGATTAGCTGACTGGCCATAAAAACTAATTACTAAATTAATAAAATATAGAGTAACTTTTAACTTACGAGACAATAACTAAGTGCTACTAAATAAACTGTCCGGGGCGCTCTTAGGCGCCTTCATAGTCAATCGAATTGATATAATTAATCTCAGCATATTTACGCGCCGGACACTCTGCGTCACCAGTCTGATGGTCACATTTCTTCTTGAAGCGCTTGCACGTCGCACATTGAGGCGGAGAAGATTTACTGTTACACTCCTTGTGGGAATGCCCAGTCTCCCCACAGTGGTTGCACGTAGGACTAGTTTCACGACAAAACTTGGCTGCATGGCCAAACTGCTGGCAGTTGAAGCATCTTGTAACTATTGTGTAATCTCTTACAGGGCAAGAAGTCCAGTTTATAAAAATCCGGCCTTGGTTTATGAGTACTTTCCTGACGGCAGCAGAAACTTCTAATATATAATTGCAAGTGGGAAGACCTTTCTTACCTGACTTATGGCTCAATTTGACAGTAGCAAGAAAGGACTCTCGAGTACTATTTGCCAATTTCTCCGAAAGGTTTTGCTCATAGATGCAATCAAATACTTCTCTTTCAGTAAGTGCTACTGGAACTCCAACGACAGCAATCCTAGGTCGGCGCTTGGGGGTTTCTTCTACCGTAAGGCCAGATGACATCAGTTTCGTTGAATTCCTGAGCTTTTCAATATCTCCTTTGTTCTCGGTCCTAATAAGTACACCCCCGTTTCTGACTTTTTTTAGGCCACGGACATGAAGCTTTAGTTCTTCAGGCGAAATAATTTTCTGAACAAGTGACTTTGTGTCTTCGCTTGTTCTCGTCTTGTCGCAAGGATAGATGGCCACAGAACTCAGATTTGCTGGGCGGATGAGGGTTTCGGAACTTTTTTTTACTATGTTAGCGTAAGATGAAGAGGTTATGTCAGAAGGCGATAATTTGTCGATTATAGTATTTTTGATCACCTTAATAGATTCTGCAAGGTCCAGCTGTTCTTTTAGATGCAGTACTGTGTGGTGCGCTTGGATGGTTTTTTGCTTTAAAGCTTGATATTCTACGGCCATTTGACTTGTCCCCTTTAAAACGTTGCGACAAAGGGCGGAGACACGCTGCTTTTGATCGTTGTTCATTTTCCCTTCTGAGACTATGGTGCAGACCTCAGTGAGAACGGCGTCTATTGACCCAATCCATTTCTGGATATCTGGTGTTGAAACAACTTCAGGGGGTAACTCACCAGCCAACACGGCTGGAGCTTGAGGTGGAATTTGCTCAATAGGTTGAACTGGTTCTGGTTGATTTGGAGTCGGTGGAGGACTTCGCTGCAATAGTTGGCTACGCCCGAAAGGGGAAGCTGTTTGGTTAGACATAACTAACACAGATATATGTTATAACCAAGAAATATTTAGTTCATCTTGCACAATATAAGTAAGTATAAATTGTAAAATCACACTCGCGACACACTTTACTTTCGAACTGACACTGCAGTTAATTTTATAGTAACAATTATTGTAAGTTATTAAGATATTACATTATTATTAAAGGCAAAGTACACGTCTATGAAGTCTCGCGTCTTGTTAGCGAAAAACTATTATAATATTAGTAAGAAGTAAGATTATTCTTTCATATTGTAGGTAAATATTTTGAACTCATATTTTAAACAAGGATGCTTCGATAAGTAAGTTAATCCAATGAGAATCGTATTAACACAACTAGCGAAAAATTTACGTCCCAGTTGGACGTACATTTTTCGCTAGTTGTGTAAAAAATTCTACCAACCTATTTACTTTCAAAATTCTATACATAAAGCATAGAAAATATCCTTTACATTTCCAAACCCTATAGAGAAAAACGACACTGTATATTACTATATTTTTCACCTCAAAAAAGTAGAGTGATAAATAAACTTCACGCAGTATATTGTAGACAGAATAGCCTTACTGTTCCTATGACAGGTATGAAGCATTCTACAGATATATTTACATATCAAAAGACTAGAGCCTAATAGCCTATGTGGTAACATTTAGAAAACCTACTTCTACTGATGACCTTAGCTATCTTAGTAATTTTAGCAATGGTTTCTGCTGTTACGGTATCCACGACAATCTGAAAATCATATTGACATAACATATCTCTATGGTATTTCGGTCAAAAACCCAGATCCATCTAGAGATTGCGAGATCATGAGACTGTTTGAACTGTTATCATATTAATATATATATGATTTAGAACTCGGTGTTAATTTCAAAGAGAGACTGATTTATAGACAATTTTATGGTGAACAGCTGGATTATTAAAGTTGAAATTGGAAGAAGGTTTACTATAGTTGCAGATAATACTGGAAAAATTATAGAGAGAAAAAAAAACAAGGTGATAAAAATATCTGCTGGTCACATTAATAAAAACTACTGGCCAAGCTTATAAAAGCAGCCATCAGACCACCACAGATGGGGCCCAGCAGGGCTGATGCCTGATCCGAAGCTGCGGACTACCTAGCGGGTTTACCGGGCTCCGGCTTGAAAAGCAGGAGAAGGAACGGGGTGGTTTTTAGTCAGTAAGAGTCTGACACTCCCTCTCGCCTCGCCCAAGGCGAGAAAAGTCATTGGATGATTTTCCCCCTCAAAAAAAAAGCTTATAAAAAGTTTCCCTAACGGCCAGACTGACAGACTATTTTTATTTTTTTTATTTGTTGACAATTAAAAAGTACCTATTTATGGTTCAATTGGATTAAATGATTTGACTTTGACTTTGACTTCGACTGCATAAGATAGTAATATAAAAAATGCTATACCATCCTTGACCTTTGAAGATCTGCTGAGACTTTTTAACCAAGATGATAAACAAGCCGGCATTCCGAATGATATTACCGCGTTCCACGAAACAGAGCCAGGTGCAACGGAAGTATACAATCCCAACGTAATCGCAGTGAAATTAGTTGAGACTCCTACAATAAATTAAGAAGCTTATCAACAAAGCTTTAGAGTTGAAACTCCGAGTAATAGTGTACGAGATTTGACGAGGTAAGGTTTAGACTCGTACATTAGAAGAGAATTAGACGCGGTCGTTTGTTGGCACGCTTGTGATGCCAAATTACTTGGTATTTTGGATGCAGTTTGAGATAATGTTAATAATGTAATATCTCATGGTGAATCTGATTATATTTTAATTGGTTTTACCAAAAATTTAAATTTGATTACATACTTAAATTCATGATTGCACAACTACTTGCAAGTGCAAGTTGTCCAATACGTTGCACTTGCAGATGTTTTTAAATAAACCAAGTGCGCTTGGACCCCACGGACCAAGCCCTAACAGCTCAAAATATAATAACCATCTAAATATAGAATCTAATTACTCCTAAAAAGGAGTTCCTCAGGGCTTCATATTGGGCCGCACCTAAAATTAATATTCCTAATTCATCAAAAAAAAAGTTTATTTGTCAAAAGCTTTTAGATGAAAGCATAATATCACTATAAAAATAAACATTAAACACTTTACGAATATAAACAAACTATAAAACAAACACTTCTTAACATATAAGATCAAAAACATACTTCTATCGATTTTTTTTTTCACTTTGAAGTATATCGATTGAGTCAACGGAGTTCAGTGAAAAGAAACAGATGGCTACTATAAATACGGCTGCTATTCTGGGTAGCGGGTTCAAGCCCGGACGATGCATTCCTGAGCTATGACTACATGCTTTTGTACTTAAGTTATTAGCTGTACAGTGTTAGCGTATTGAGATTAGATTGAGTTAACTTGATTGTGAATTACGATTGGCGTTTTGTTTAGAATTAGCGTTAGAAGCATAGTTTTGTTATGTTAGTTGTTTTCGTTTTGTATTATGTTCTATTGTTGTTCTCAAAATAGTTAGTTATAAAAATGTTAACAATACTTGTTTGTGTTGTTCTCAAAAATAAAATATATGAACTAAATTTCTTACTACTTTATTTTCTTTTGCCCCCATCCTATTAAGTGAGAGTTCATTAAAGGACTATCTACATTTAATTTGGCCGACTTTTCATATATCGCCAATCTGGTAGCTATTTGTCGTTCTCCTGTGTCGTGGCTGCGTTTATAAACATACAATTTCACTATTTATTACGTGCTAACACTAACAGATATCTATTATTATGTGTCCAAATTCCTTACTTCTTTATCTAGCTGAAGATGATAATCTTAATCAATTCAGAAGACTTAAGTACTACATTCCCACGGCTTAAAATTCACTCCAGCCTCAGCTAGTTACATAACCCGATTAGTTTAATTTAACCGTTCACATTTAAACTGCGGATATTATGCTGTCGTTTCGTTTACACAGAAATTGTGTTCGTCGCTCGTAAATTGCGAACAGCACAATTTATTTAACCGTCCAACTAACTGGGTCACCGAATGTGAAAACTATGTGCTGCACAAATTGACAGTTAAATTTATATCTATGTTATAACCGCCTTATATAGGTTTATGCAACAAATTTTATTCATTTATGCGAATCACTTGCATGATCTCCGTAGATGTGTGTTCAACAAATTCAATTTGATGTTGACGATGGATTTATGGAGTATCCAATGTTATTTAATGTTATATCTTAATCTTATCTGTAGAGTAATGTTCTGGGAATTTATAGTATTTATGATGCGATTAGTTTATGTACAGTTGCTTTATTTTTCTTAAAAAAGACTTGTGGCAGATTAGGATTGTCTTCTGTATCGTGGATGTGTTTACAACTTAGTATGTCCACATCTGGTAGAAATAAAAAAACCTGTTTTTTATTCCATGACTTTTCTTCATGTGTACGCATCATTAGATTTCGGTTTCATTTATTACAACAACTGATTTCTCCTTATCTCATTTCCAGGAGTTCGTAGAAGGAGACTACCCGATGGACGGCAACGATGATTGGGATTCTGATGACTTGCCAGACTCCAGTTCCACCTCCAAGCCTCAGATCCTGGGAGTGACTCCATCAGCCATGTCCAGGTTAGGACCAGTGAAGACCGTAGTCGTATCAGCTGCCGAGACAATAGCAGCTACCAACGCGAGACCCAGGATCCTGGATGACCGTGAGTAAATTTCGATTTCGTTTGCAAACGAACTTGGTCGAAGGAATCTAGACCCTAATTAAATATCTTACAACACACACACAACGTGTCCGATTTGAGGCTAATAGGAATACGTTGTTCAGGGCTTTGAATTTGAACAAAAACGATATAGGCACTCTCCACAAGATATTAAGTAAGCCAGGTAGTGATGATGCAAGAAAATTGTTCAACTTCATGGCCTTGATCAATTGATTCCGATAGTTTGTTGTATAACTACACTGTATTAGGGTACGATGGGACTGACATACGCTGAGCGTTGTGCGTTATACAAGTCCCTAAATATTCATAAGAATAAAAAAAACACACACACACACAACGTCACGCCTTTTATCTCCGAAGGGATAGGCAGAGGTGCACATTACGGCATATAATGCCGCTATACAATGTACACCCACTTTTCACCATTTGTATTATAAGTCTCATGTAATAGGGGGTGAGTCTATTACCATATACTGGACACATTTCCAAACTTCGTGCTACCACCGAGCAATTTTCGAAAATACGAAAAAAGCCCTGTAGTACTTTGCCCGACCCGGGAATCGAACCCGACACCCCTTGTTCGGCAGTCGCACTTGCGACCACTCGACCAACGAGTCAGGCAGTTAAATATCTTACAAGTAGTATTCATCTGACGACATTATTACGTGCCATAATGTGCACCTCTGCCTACTCCTTCGGGGATTAAAGGCGTAACGATATGTATGTATGTATGTAGTATTAATCTGTACCTACTTAACTAATGTTATATTAATTATTTTTGTAGCCCTTACTCCGGTTGAAAGAGCAGCCCTTCGGAAGGCAGCGTATAGGAGCATGAACGACTTGTTGAAGAACGGGAAGTGCGTGGACCCTCAGCCACGCTGGATGATCGTGAGGCAGCTGGCCCCGGCTGCTGATACTAGGTTAGTACAGAAAGCATTATAAGACAAATCAGAAATTCCAAACTGCAAACCAGGAGCTACAATAGCAACCAAAGAAAAGTGTACACTCAATCGATGAAATTAAATATGTTCAGTGATAGAAAAAACCATCTGGTAGTATCTTGCTACAATAAAATTACTAAAAACTCAACCATAAATACTTATTTTTTATAACGTCACGCATTTTAATCCCCGAAGAAGTAGGCAGAGGTGCACATTATGGCACTTAATGCCAATGTACACCCACATTTCACAATTTATGTTGTAAGCCCAATGTTATTACATAGTGGTAAGCCTATTGCCATATACTGGGCACATTCCAGACTTCGTACCACTATTGAGAACTTTTCGAAATACCGAAAAAAGCCCAGTAATACTTCACCCGACCCGGAAATCAAACTCGAGACCCCTTGCCCGGCAGTCGCACTTGCAACCACTCGGCCAACAAGGCAGTCCATAAATACTTATCTCACGATAATCAGAAAGAAAGAAAAAGCATTTATTTGACAGAAGACACGCACATAAATACAAGTAATCAGTTCCATATGCAATTAAGCAAAATAGTAGAATCATTATTTAACCATAAAAATCTCTCATTTCCAGGTATTTGCCGCCATGCGTACAGCTGCACCGATGTGCTCCGGATTCTGGCTGCTGCGTCAACGAGAGTGAAGTCTGCGCCCCGATTGAAGGCAAGACAGTCGTCTTACCATTCTACGTAAGTTTCTTCAGCGTATTACCCTGTACCCCATTGTATTTGCATTAAACTGTAAAACTAACTTAAATGTTATCTCCAAAAATGTTACACTATCCATTGCTAATTGTTTAAAGAGTCCCATTCTTTAAAAATCTCGGATTAAAAAAGCGTAAAGCTCAAAGATGCCCTAATCTATCAAGAATTTAAGAACTTAAAAATCTTACTGACGACCACTCAAATGAACTAGAAAGCAGTCAAATTCTCAATGTCTTCTTAATTTCCAGCTTCACAAAGCGACCGGATCAATGAACGTGGTGAAGATGCAGTTCTTCAACCACACTCGGTGTGGATGCGTCTCTCGAGGCACACTACAGATGACGGTCACCACTGCAGTGGCCAAACCTAGCGACGGAGACAGCCAGGAGGAGCTGGAGAGACCCTCACGCAGAGCCATGGCGGAGAGTCAGAACGACTGGAGAGCACCCACCGAAGAACCTCTCTTGGAAAAGAACGATGAACCAACTGCGCCTCCCCAGTTACGCAGGTTCGTTTTAATACGTGGATCCTCATTTGAATCCTATTTTCTATAATTTATAGTTCTATTTTCTATAATTTATAGTTCAATTTATTATATTCACATTCAGATTATATTATTGGTGGGTTTGGCTTGATTGCCAAACTTTGCTTTAGATCAACTGTTGTTGCGCGAGTGCATCCGCACCAAATAAAATTACTTATATTTTATACTAGATGATAGGCAGGGTTTCTTACACTATATGTTTAGTAGAGATTTGAAAATTATATATTTTTTCCAGATGTACATGTCCAGCTCTATTCCTGGCCAGCATGACGGAGTACGAGCCTTGTTCATGTGTCTGCGACTGGCCAGATGCAGCCCGCCGCCGAGACTGCCAGTACCTCGCCAAGGGGCGAGAGCATTTTGGTCTTCGAGACAGATTCTGTGTGGCTCGAGGAGACTGCACACCACCCTCCTGTGAATATGGCGCCTACGACAGAACTGTAGGCAAATGCCCCCTGCGAAGGTATAGAAGAATGAGGTACCACTCCCGAGGAAGATACCAAGAGAAGACCATGGTGGTGTGAGCGAACCAAGAATGTATTTGGTTATATGTATTCTACTGTATTATGCCAGATTGCCAGCATTTAGGGGATATTCGTGATCGTCTTGATTTTTTGCATTTAGACTAAGTACCTATTTGTAAAGTCTGAGCAAATTGTATCTCTGTGGTGTATTCTGTTTTATAAAGCCACCCATATTGTACAAATTATGAGTAGACGATCTACAACTTTAATGAAACCTTTTCAAATTATTTTTATAATAACTATCGTGAGACATACTAAATTAGCTAAAAAATCACGGTTTACTCACATACGTTAATGGAGAATTAAAGCTCTACTAGCGTGTTAGTGCTAGCTAGCGTGCGCAGGCGCGGCAGCGTCGTCAGGCCTACTCCGCGAAAGAGTCCCTTTGTGACTTGAAACCAGTAGAGCTTTTCAAATTGTTATCAAAGAATAGTTTAGTAGCTACCTAATTTACTTTACATAGTAGAATGTTGTTAGTCGACAATAAAAATATTTTATTTCTTGATAAAGATTAACGAACTGTATGAAAGAATTTTGTGCCCAAATGCATTAAATTTGAAGAAGTCCCCTATTTGTGTATGAGTTCGTAGCAGCATAATACCCACATTCATATTACTTTAATTGTGTACATGTATTTAAATAGTAAGTTTAATTATTATGTACCTATTGTATGTACAAAATCGCCTCCGACCCGAGAGTGTTTTGGAAATATCGCCTTGTTTGGACTTTTGATCGAAATTCAATAATGTTAGATACTATATCTCGTCTATCACACATATTAAATTAACTAAAAATCACGGTTTACTCACGGAGCCTCTCTCTATGAATATACGTGAGTAAACCATGATTTTTGGTGAATGTTAGATTTTGTTCAAATGCTATCAATTTATTTTGTAGTACTTAAATACTTTTTTATAGATTGTGCTAAATAAACTGGAAATCTGATGGTCACTGGTATTTGAACCATTAATAAGAAAAAACAAAGTTATTTTACTACTACTATGTATAATCAAACCAGAATTAAACTATAGTCAGTATCTGATATATTTTTTTGTTAATCGTCGAGATAACTGTCCTACACACATACACTTTTTTGTTAATCGTCAAAATGTCTTATACAAAACTTGAGAATTTTCAATGCAATTTTTGCCTGAATTTCACGCCGGTTTTCTGTAAGGCCGTAGTCCGAGGGCCGAGTCAGCCCATTCGTGACGAAGCATGGGTCTCCTACATTTATGATCGCAGTACTCCATACATTTATACTCCGTGTCTTGTTATTGACAGCATTTTTAGGATTCCACCATGTTTTGTGTTTAATAATTATCGTGAGACATTAATAAATTAATTGAACTTAACTACATATGTAGTTATACTATTTACTCACGTCGCAAATGCATGGTGCTTCTCAATATAAGACCCGGTGTAACTCGAAACTAGTAGAGTTTTTCTCGAACCAGTATCATGAGTATACTGTATAATATTTCAATTAGTCCACCACCTTTGCTATTCAGTCAGACAATCGTTTTATTAAATTGAATAATTCATTCGATGAAATATTTTTTATGAAGCATAATATTTTTCATGAAACGTCTTTTGACATTAAGTGATTTGATTATTATTTTGTAAGATTTTATATTTAAGTTGTAAATAAACGTGGATTTGAGGAGAACGTTATTTTTTATTTTATGAAACAAACCTATACATATTATTTATGAAAGCAAGTGTCCTGTTCCGCCAGAGATGTGCTATATGTATAGCTATACTACGAATATCACATAGTGAGAGTATGTGACCGTTTCCACTTATACTTAGCTATGTAGCTGTGCGAGAAAGATGTACTATTAAGATTTGCCGCCGTAAAATAGCTGTACGAGGAAGACGTGCTCCAGCACGTCTACCCATAAGCTAACCTGTTCACTCGAGCGTTGAAGACATCCAGCTTATACCCTTAAGGAAACTGGCAAAGAATTCCACTCCTTAGCGGTTCGTACAGGGAAGCTTAAAGCGAAGCGCTTCGTGCGAGTGGGTAGGATATCCATCGATATGTTGTATCGATTGTAGGGAAACCATCCGCATCTATAGCACCCATCTTTCCATATAAAATAGCTGAATAGTTTCCACAAGTGCTCAAGCTGTGTCCCAATGAATATGATTGATGGAAGTCAAACGTATCCACAACAATGTAGCATAGCACATCTAAGGTGGAAAATCACCCTTAAACTCAACACAATCGAGCTTCTTCAGTTGTCCTATTTAAGTCGCTTTCCACTTTACCTTTACTTTATTAAAACCTTAACCAAATCAGGAATCGAACAAATATACAATATACAACTGGAAGAAGAATAAACTTTTAAATAAAATATAATAGTCATGAACACATTTTGACAGAGTACATATTTCGTATTTTTTTGTAAAACACAATAAATATTATTAACCAGGGCAGTTAAAAACGTATAATTACAACAATACTTATGTTTATACAGATGGCTTCAAAATTGTAAATTCACAGTTAATTAATTAATTGCGTCATTCTATGAGCACTTAAGCCTTTAACCGCCATCAGAAAACTGTTGAAAGCAAATCCTCCACTAACGTAGGTCACCGGTGATCTACGTGGCGGTTAACGTATTAAAAATACGGTGACAGCAACCATACCTACTAGATATTTTCTTCAACATTTAGGGAACAGAGAGTAAAGTTCCATAAGGAAAGGAAGGGCCTCCGACCAGGGGCCTTAGTCTTTTTTTTTAAGGGGCTAAAATCATCTAATGACTTCTCCCGCCTTGGGCGAGGCGAGAGGGAGTGTCAGACTCTTACTGACTAAAAACCACCCCGTTCCTTCTCTTGCTTTTCGAGCCGGAGCCCCGGTAAACCCGCTAGGTAGTCCGCAGCTCCGTCCGGAGCTATGTAGGTTGTATAGCTCCGTCCCTCTTGCACTGCTCAATGATCGACCATTCTGACACAATTGTAATAGCAGACTAAGGCCCCAGGCGGAGTGATTATGCCTGGCGGTCTTTCTGCACAACTATTGTTCGTTGGAATTTACAATACATGTTTACTCGTATGTAAATTTCATATGTGCGATGTAGGATTAATGACGTCACTTGTCATATTATTATGCCGCCACATACAAATTAACTTTAATATAAACTAAATAAGAAGCCGTATAATGTCGGTAAAACAGATTTTTTTTTAACAACCCTACTCACCTTACCTACGTTTGTTAAAAGTATCTTAAGAGCTGACTAATTTATTTGACAGAGACCCGATAGCAGTGCCTTTTAAGTCTAGGAAAAATATTTAGCGCCTGTATCATCCTCAGTAAAACGAACGTAACGCTTAGGATGCACGCCAAGCGACTAGCTAGGCGCTAAGCGCGCAGTGCAGCCGGTCGCGTTCATTTTAGAACGTTCGTTTTACTGGGCTACTCGCTAGGTGACGCGCTAGACACTAGGCGCTAAGCAAGCCACCTGCCTGTGCGTCCGCGGCCTTAATGTATCATCCTCCCGTCGGGAGACGAGAGGATTTTTTTAATGAGACAAGCCTGCTACTACCTCCCACAACCCTAAAAACCTTGTTAAGTACTCAATACTTTATCATTAAAGTGTTACTCAAGTCTTCGATAATAAGTTGTAATATGAAATTATGAACCGTGTATTTATAAATTGCCTTCAACAAATTACGTTTTAAACCATTTAACTTATATTTTTGGATAATATATCAACGCAGAGACGTTAAACTTCGAAACAACACGTATTTTGATTTATAGACAGTTTACAATTGTCCTCAAATTTTGTATTTAAACAGTTGTACTCTAACACAATATGAGGTCGTATAAAAAGCCGATTTCAATCAAAACACGAGTCGCCGTTGAATAGCAAACACCGAAATATTTCTTCAAGAAATTGGTGTTTCAAATAACTTTTATACAATGAAAGTCTTTGTGTTACTTACCGTTGCTATTGTGAGTACTAAACCTATATTAATCTAGTTTGTTGGTGTTTATGTGTGACAAATTAAAGAGGCATCTAATAAAAACATGAAGGAATTTATTAAATTGTGGCGTGAACTTCTTATCCATGATCGAGTGTTGTGGAAGACTAGAGGATATAATATGAACGATGAGAAGAATGTACTGAAAAAGTAATATCGTCACGCCTTATTATCCCCGAAGGGGTTGACAGAAGTTCACGATATGGCAAGTAATCAAAAGAGTGCAAGTGCGACTCCCGGGCAAGGGGTTTTGGGTTCGAACCCCGGGTCGGACCAAGTATTACTGGGCTTTTTTCGTTTTTTCGAAAATGTCTCAGTAGTAGCACGAAGTCTGGAAATGTGCCCAGTATATGGCAAATGGCTCACTACCTATAACATGGGATGTAAAACATAAATATTGTGAAAAGTGCATGTACAAAAAGTAATAATGATTAGTAGTAAAAACGGTCAACTATAATAATTATTTCAAACACGGCAAACGAGCAGACGGTCTGTCTGTCTTCATGGACAATCGAAATACCAGAAGACTAACAACTGCATCGGCCTTTTGGGGCTTAAAGATTTAGACATCATTGGGGCAGGAAAATGATGGGGATGTCCTCACAGAGTTTTTCTTTAACTCGATATTTACCGTACATTTAGTGACAGTGCAATTGTTGCAGGTGGCAGTAGCTTCAGCACAAGAAACAGCTCAGCTGGTGACCAGTGAGAGCTCAACGCCCTCCACGAACCAACAAAGCACAGAAGTAGTGGGAGGTAAGTATCACTTGTATAGAACTAGAGTACCTCCTATAACCAAGACTTACTACCAAGAGACCTAATAGCGATCCTATTGTAGGAACCCTCGTAGAAGCCCTTAGTTCAGCAGTAGATCTTTTTTTATGGTATAAGACGGTAAACGAGCAAATGGATCACCTGATGGTAAGCGATCGCCACTCCCCATGGACACCCAAAACATCAGAGATGTTACAAGTGCGTTGCCTTCTTTTTGAGGTTAGGAATTTAAGAGTTGTTTTGGGAACCGGGGATTGGGAAGATTGGGAAGGGGGTAATTGGGCTTCCTGTAACCTCAGTCACACAACGAAACACAACGCAAGCGTTGTATTACGTCGCTATTCTGTGAGACCGTGGTATATTTCAAGTATAACAATAAAAGTGGAATAAACCTTTGCTCAACATTATGTTCTTAATTTGTGGGTTCTAAGACTCGTCATTTGACGAATGGAGGCATCCTACAACCTAATGATAATAAAGGAATTTGATTGAGCAGACCCGCGACAAGTTTATTTTTTTTCTCTGCAAGACGAGTCCTGGCATCTTGCATCAAAGTATTCGTCAATTGATGAAAGCGTGCATATGACGTGTGGTTCCGTGGACAATGGTCTTAATAGGCCTTCATCATCGTCATCATTATTGACAGCCTATATATGGCCTATAAGTATAAGTGTTGACCAAAGGCCTCTTCTCGCAAGGTTTAAGCCTTACTCTGATTCTCATATCATGTTGAAATGTTCTGAGAAAAATCTATTTTCACAGATATGCAAGAAGCCATCGGTGGAGATATGGACCTTAAGATGATGATTGTTGAAGATGGGTCGGCAGAAGGAAGGTGCTACTGTTCTTGCAATCTCAACAACCAACCTGTCTTCATGGAGATCAACTCTGCAGACCTGGATTCCTATGCTGTAGTCTAAGAACATATCGCACCCCTAGATGAAGACTCCGGTATCTCAAAAATACAGTTTTTTCAGAAATAAAGAAATACTGATATTTCTACATTAAAAAAAGATATAAAAAATGTAACTATTAAACGCCATTTTTTCAAAATGGTGGACGATATTGTTACGTGCGTTATATGTCCGTGTAGGTACTCGATACGAGGATTTGAAAAGGCCATTTTAACTCAAAACCAGCACTTTTTGAGTTACCGGAGTCTTCATCTAGGGGTGTGATATTATACCTACGTATATTACTATCTATTTAAGGATAACAACTGAATATTATTAAGTATTTAGTAGGTATAGACACCTGCACAAATAATAATAATGTTGTTGATAAAGAAATATTTGAAAAAATGCTATTTTTTTTTTTATTTCCCTTCCTAAATTATTGTGATATTGTGGTCGTTCCGCTTTTATTTTCGTGCTACCTCTGTTAGTCTTCTTGGGGTAATATACATGTTATAGCAATCTATTCTTAATGACTGCCTCGTTGGTCGAGTGGTCGCAAGTGCGACTGCCGGACATGGGATCTCGGATTCGATTCCCGGGTCGGGCAAAGTATTACCAGGCCACCGCCACTCGGCGGTACCTACAGCGATAATATATATGCCTACATATTCGCGTGGCATACGCACGTATGTTTGTTGGAAGTTTTAATATTATTATTTAATACTAAATTAGTCTAAAATAAGAGAGTATGGCTGGTTTAAAGCATTGCTCATTTAATGGATGTGTGTCAAGACAAAAGGACGAGGGATTGTCATTTTTTTCATTATCTGCATATGAGAAAATGTAAGTTCAAATTTAATTTAATCAATCATACGCATCAAACATAAGATAGAATAGGTGGTCAAATAGGTAGATAGATAGAATTATAGTAGTAGGTAGCAACGCATCGGAGAGCCGACAACCCTAGCGACATATGTATTGCGTCACTCGGCGCCAGACAGCGACAGAGCTACGCGTTAGAAGAGAGCGGCAATACTTATTAGGTGAATATCTCGGTAGGTACTGAGCGCTTATGCGAGCTGAATTGAACTTTGTTGCTTAGTAGCCTTAAGAGTCTCTTATGAATGTGTACTTGTACTTATTATTCTGGGATATTACTGCGCTTTTTTCGGTTGTTCGAAAAATTTTCAGCAGCAGCACAGAGTCTGAAAATGTGCTCAGTATGTGGCAATAGGCTCGCCCCCTTTTACGTGGGACTTATAACACTAATGGTGAAAAGTGGGTGTAGATTGTATAACGGCATTACGTGACGCAATGTGCACGGCTAACTATCCCTTCGGGGATAAAAGGTGTGACGTTGCAATGTTGCTATTCTTTATGACGGGTAAAAGCTAGGGAATATAGGATACTGGTAAGCATTTTCCTCAAAGAAACGAAACTAGACGTAGAATGAGCCGACATTTATTTTCAGTTAGACCTGAAATATTATTGTACATGTCCATCAGTTAAATGTGTAGAGTAAAGAACTGTGGGCTCTAACCCGATCGCAAGTAAGCTAGGATGGACATTAGTCAAGAAAAATAGTGTAAGGTTAGGATGTACTAACGACCAATAGGCAGCTAGACGAGGCTAGATGAGGGTGTGTACGATCTAGGACATAATTCACAACACATCTTATATGTAATAATAATAATAAAAAAATCTTTATTTTCTCAAGTTACATGACAATTTTACATTTTTTACTTTACAGTTTATGACACTGGAGTAATATTATCTTCAAAATATTTATTTCAACTGTGAGTTAATAATTTTCTGTGAAATACACCGTTTAAGAAGTTTAGGCCTCGTCGGCAGATGCATCAGAATCCTCAGCAGCAAGTTCCTGTACATCAGAATTCTCAGCAGCAAGTTCCTGTACATCAGAATCCTCAGCAGCAAGTTCCTGTACATCAGAATCCTCAGCAGCAAGTTCCTGTACATCAGAATCCTCAGCAGCAAGTTCCTGTACATCAGAATCCTCAGCAGCAAGTTCCTGTACATCAGAATCCTCAGCAGCAAGTTCCTCTACAACAGGTTCCTCAGCAGTAGGCAATTTGTCCTTGATTTTGTTCTTTATTTCATCAAGCACTTCTCTTGCTTTCTCGCGGATATCGTTTACCACTTCTTCTAACTTATCCTTTACTTCGTCCCAATTGTTAACCACTTCCTCTGCCTTCTCGCGGATAGAGTTTGCCAGTTCTTCTAACTGATCCTTTACTTCCTCCCAATTCAAACCCTCTGCCTTCTCGCGGATAGCGTTTGCCACTTCTTCTAACTTATCCTTGACTTGTTCCTTTACTTCCTCCCAATTCACATCCTCTGCCTTCTCGCGGATAGCGTTTACCAGTTCTTCTAACTTATCCTTTACGTCCTGCCAATATTTGTCAAACACTTCCTCTACCTTCTCGCGGATAACGTTTACTAGTTCTTCTAACTTATCCTTGACTTCTTCCTTTACCTCCTGCCAATTTTCAATCTTTTCCTCTAGCTTCTCGCGGATAGAGTTTACCAGTTCTTCTAACTTATCCTTTACGTCCTCCAAATTGACAAATTCTCCCTCTGCCTTCTCGCGGATACCGTTTACCAGTTCTTCTAACTTTTCCCTGATTTGTTCCTTTACTTCCTCCCAATTCACACCCTCTGCCTTCTCGCGGATAGCGTTTACCAGTTCTTCTAACTTTTCCCTGAGTTGTTCCTTTACTTCCTCCCAATTTTCAATCTTTTCCTCTACCTTCCCGCGAATAGCGTTTACCAGTTCTTCTAACTTTTCCCTGACTTGTTCCTTTACTTCCTCCCAATTCACATCCTCTGCCTTCTCCCGGATAGCGTTTACCAGTTCTTCTAACTTATCCTTGACTTGTTCCTTTACTTCCTCCCAATTCAAATCCTCTGCCTTCTCGCGGATAGCGTTTACCAGTTCTTCTAACTTATCCTTGAGTTGTTCCTTTACTTCCTCCCAATTTTCAATCTTTTCCTCTGCCTTATCGCGGATAGAGTTTGCCAGTTCTTCTAACTTATCCTTTAAGTCCTCCCAATTGACAGACTTTCCATCTGCGTTCTCGCGGATACCGTTTACCAGTTCTTCTAACTTATCCCTGACTTGTTCCTTTACTTCCTCCCAATTCACACCCTCTGCCTTCTCGCGGATAGCGTTTACCAGTTCTTCTAACTTATCCTTGAGTTGTTCCTTTACTTCCTCCCAATTTTCAATCTTTTCCTCTGCCTTCTCGCGGATAGTGTTTGCCAGTTCTTCTAACTTATCCTTGGCTTGTTCCTTTAAGTCCTCCCAATCGTCAATCTTTTCCTCTGCCTTCTCGCGGATAGCGTTTACCAGTTCTTCTAACTTTTCCCTGATTTGTTCCTTTACTTCCTCCCAATCCAAACCCTCTGCCGTCTCGCGGATAGTGTTTACCAGTTCTTCTAACTTTTCCCTGATTTGTTCCTTTACTTCCTCCCAATTTTCAATCCTTTCCTTTATCTTCTCGCGGATTTCGTTTGCCTTATCTTGCATACCGTCCACGAACTGGTTTGTTGCGGCCTGCACATTGTCAATTGTTTCCTTTGCCTTCTCGCGGATTTCGTTTGCTTTATCTTGTACTTTGTCCACGACTCCGTTTGCTACGTCCTGCATTTTTTCAACAGCTTCATTTGTTTTCTCATTAATCGCACCAACTATATTGCTTATCCAAGAAAGGGCACGCCTCTGTCTGCCATATCTCCCAGCGTCATCAGTAGCAACATTAGGCAATCCTGTAGTAAACAAAACATTACATTAATTATTATGTTATCGGCTTACTCACGTACTATTTTGACGAGGAACTCGACTAGTTTCAAGCCATGCTAGAGGCTCATATTCATGAGCAGCATTCCGCGACACACGACGCGGCGATTGTCGCGCTGCTACTGGCGATTCGAGGATCGCGCCCATCGCGCCCTCTGTCTGGAATCGCGCGCATTATCTGGCGCGTGCGACGATGTTGGCTCGTTAGACTCGTTCGCCGGCGGCTGCGCAGGTGTTAGATTCGATTCTCGGGTCGGCGCAAAAACGGTGCTACATACCGCGCTCACTGTGTCACACTCCAGACCCGCAACATTGTAGGTTGACGCAGATTGTAGACTCGGCTTCCAGGCAGGTGGTAATGCCCAGCCACCGTCTCTGTTGAAGTTGGGACGGCGACTTATTTCGATGGCCTCACGTACTTTCCGCGGTACAAAGTATTTCTCCCTCGTTAGTACGGAGACCTTGTCGAAGCGAAGGAAATGAGCCGTGCCCGCGCTACAAGCATGCTCGGCTACTGCCGATGTATGGGTGTCCCTGTTCTTCACACTGCGTATGTGTTCTTTGAGTCTGGTTGTGATGTTGCGGCGAGTTTCCCCGATGTAACTCGAGCCACAGTCGCACGGTATCATGTATACCCCGGGAACTGCCAGTGGATCCTTGTCCTTAGGCGAGCGTAACAAGTTTCGTAATTGACCGGGTGGGCGGAAGATCGTCCTGATGCTGTATCTACGGCGTAACAGGTGTCCGATGGTGTCGGTTACTCCTTTCACGAATGGTAAAAATGCTGGAGTCCGCTCCGCAACTGCCGGTCGTCTTTTACCTGATGAATTACTCGCCAGTCGAGTACATTGGCGCCAGTTGTACCCATTGGTTTCCAGTACCCGTCTAAGGTGATCAAGTTCTGCGTCAATGTACTGGGGATCACACAGGTTCAGTGCCCGGTTGATTAAAGTACGGGGAACAGAGGCAAGGTGGGAGGGATGATGGTGTGAGTCGGCTCGTAGGTACCGGTCTGTGTGTGTCGGTTTACGGTAAACCGTGTGTGACAGGCGGCCGTCTGTTTCACGTCTCACGAGCACGTCCAAGAACGGCAACATTCCTTCCTTTTCCTCCTCAGTGGTGAACTGAATGCTACCGTGCACCGAGTTTAGGTGTCCCACGAATTCCGCCACATGTTCCCGGTTGATGACGGCGAATACGTCATCAACATATCTCCACCAGTATCGCGGGCGCACCGGGGCGGATGTTAAGGCTTGACCCTCAAACCACTCCATATACATATTAGCAACCACTGGCGCTAGCGGCGAACCCATAGCAACTCCGTTCACTTGCTGGTAATAATCCCCTCTCCACAAGAAATAACCTGTTGTCAGGCAATGGCTTACACAATCAATGTATCCAGTAGGTAAATCTGTCCCGTTCAATGTTGTGGTGATAATATTTATTGCCTCATCTACTGGAACATTTGTGAAAAGAGATGTGATGTCGAAGCTCATAATTATCTCCTGTTCTTGGAGTCGGATATCAGCCAGTAGTGTGATGAAGTGACGGGAATCCTTTACATATGAGTTCGTTTTCCCAGTGAAAGGCTGTAATATAGTTGCCAGATGCCGCGACAGTTTATAGGTTGGTGCATCAATCTGACTAACTATAGGTCTCAGGGGCCAGTTTGGTTTATGTATCTTGGGCAAGCCGTAGATCTTGGGCGGTGTAGGGTTATGAGGGCGTAATTGTGCTACCAAGTCTTTGTCACCTAGGCCTTGTAATAACTTTACAGTTTTTGTAGTCACCCGGGCTGTCGGATCGTATGACAGTTTCTTGTAGACCGTGGTGTCACTCACCATTTGCGTGATCCTCTCTTCGTACGCCTTGGTATCAACAACCACAGTCGCGTTGCCCTTATCAGCTGGTAGCACAAGAATGTCCGGATCGTTACGTAGTTCGCGGAGCGCATACATTTCCTCCCGCGGTATGTTACTCTTGGGGGGTGTAGATTTACGCAACAACGATGATACATCTTGCCGTAGGCACTCGGCATCACTGCGAGGTATCCTATTCCGTATAATAGTATTTTCTATACTGCTGATGATATCCTCAACAGGTATTTTCCGAGGGGTTGGAGCATAATTTAGGCCTCGGGCTAACACATTGACGGCATCGCAAGATAGTTGTTTTGATGATAAATTGATGACCGTTTCCGATCCTTTGTGAGTGTCACAATTTATTTGTTTGTGCTGAGGGTAGTTGTCTGTTCGTGTCAGGTTCATCAATTTATCATATTGCCTACGTATAGTGCTTTCCCCGATGCTTTCTGTACGGTTGTACGTCATCGCATCCAAAACATTCCACAGCCCAACATCCAACGTCCGCGATAACTGTAGGTGTAACTTGTATACATGATTATTAGCAAACACTAGTTTGCGCCGGTAGTCCGAGATTGCGTGACGTAGAAGTTTCTCGCTCGCGACGCGGAAGAATTTCTCGTAACCCCGAATGCACTTTACAGGCCTGATTTGCGCGAACTTTGGCACTACACCACTATCACGGCACTGTATCATGAACTGCAAACCACACTCGAGTTTTTTACGTTTCACTCTCACTCGCGTAAACTCCTTCACTTTGTCTAGCCATACCGCGCCGTAACGGTCAACTATTATTTTATTGTAACTTTCGTGAGACATACTAAATTAATTATTATGTTATCGGCTTACTCACGTACTATTTTGACGAGGAACTCGACTAGTTTCAAGCCATGCTAGAGGCTCATATTCATGAGCAGCATTCCGCGACACACGACGCGGCGATTGTCGCGCTGCTACTGGCGATTCGAGGATCGCGCCCATCGCGCCCTCTGTCTGGAATCGCGCGCATTATCTGGCGCGTGCGACGATGTTGGCTCGTTAGACTCGTTCGCCGGCGGCTGCGCAGGTGTTAGATTCGATTCTCGGGTCGGCGCAAAAACGGTGCTACATACCGCGCTCACTGTGTCACACTCCAGACCCGCAACATTGTAGGTTGACGCAGATTGTAGACTCGGCTTCCAGGCAGGTGGTAATGCCCGACTCCAAGAACAGGAGATAATTATGAGCTTCGACATCACATCTCTTTTCACAAATGTTCCAGTAGATGAGGCAATAAATATTATCACCACAACATTGAACGGGACAGATTTACCTACTGGATACATTGATTGTGTAAGCCATTGCCTGACAACAGGTTATTTCTTGTGGAGAGGGGATTATTACCAGCAAGTGAACGGAGTTGCTATGGGTTCGCCGCTAGCGCCAGTGGTTGCTAATATGTATATGGAGTGGTTTGAGGGTCAAGCCTTAACATCCGCCCCGGTGCGCCCGCGATACTGGTGGAGATATGTTGATGACGTATTCGCCGTCATCAACCGGGAACATGTGGCGGAATTCGTGGGACACCTAAACTCGGTGCACGGTAGCATTCAGTTCACCACTGAGGAGGAAAAGGAAGGAATGTTGCCGTTCTTGGACGTGCTCGTGAGACGTGAAACAGACGGCCGCCTGTCACACACGGTTTACCGTAAACCGACACACACAGACCGGTACCTACGAGCCGACTCACACCATCATCCCTCCCACCTTGCCTCTGTTCCCCGTACTTTAATCAACCGGGCACTGAACCTGTGTGATCCCCAGTACATTGACGCAGAACTTGATCACCTTAGACGGGTACTGGAAACCAATGGGTACAACTGGCGCCAATGTACTCGACTGGCGAGTAATTCATCAGGTAAAAGACGACCGGCAGTTGCGGAGCGGACTCCAGCATTTTTACCATTCGTGAAAGGAGTAACCGACACCATCGGACACCTGTTACGCCGTAGATACAGCATCAGGACGATCTTCCGCCCACCCGGTCAATTACGAAACTTGTTACGCTCGCCTAAGGACAAGGATCCACTGGCAGTTCCCGGGGTATACATGATACCGTGCGACTGTGGCTCGAGTTACATCGGGGAAACTCGCCGCAACATCACAACCAGACTCAAAGAACACATACGCAGTGTGAAGAACAGGGACACCCATACATCGGCAGTAGCCGAGCATGCTTGTAGCGCGGGCACGGCTCATTTCCTTCGCTTCGACAAGGTCTCCGTACTAACGAGGGAGAAATACTTTGTACCGCGGAAAGTACGTGAGGCCATCGAAATAAGTCGCCGTCCCAACTTCAACAGAGACGGTGGCTGGGCATTACCACCTGCCTGGAAGCCGAGTCTACAATCTGCGTCAACCTACAATGTTGCGGGTCTGGAGTGTGACACAGTGAGCGCGGTATGTAGCACCGTTTTTGCGCCGACCCGAGAATCGAATCTAACACCTGCGCAGCCGCCGGCGAACGAGTCTAACGAGCCAACATCGTCGCACGCGCCAGATAATGCGCGCGATTCCAGACAGAGGGCGCGATGGGCGCGATCCTCGAATCGCCAGTAGCAGCGCGACAATCGCCGCGTCGTGTGTCGCGGAATGCTGCTCATGAATATGAGCCTCTAGCATGGCTTGAAACTAGTCGAGTTCCTCGTCAAAATAGTACGTGAGTAAGCCGATAACATAATAATTAATTTAGTATGTCTCACGAAAGTTACAATAAAACATTACATTAAAGATAAATAGTAATTGTTAACTATTACATAACATACACATTGAATAATTCTTATTTACAATCAAACACCTATGCCTAACCTTTCAAAGATTTAAAGGCATAATATTATGGTATTACGTACCACAAAAATCAAAAAATCATACTCAGTTTAGTCGTTAAAGGCGGAAAGAAAAGACTATAGAGATAGTGGATGCACTTACCCTCTTCTATATCTGCTGCTAAAGACAAAGATCTGTCTACTGCATCTCGTGCGCGATCCGGGATGCTGACAGCTTCCGCAGAAACTAGGGCCGCCTGTAACATTACATTGTGTACTTTTAATGAAAGGTCCCACAGTCTAGTGTGCGTCTAACAACACTTCACGTCTTTTTTTATTACTTCTCCCGTCATGGGCGAGGCGAGAGGGAGTGTCAGATTCTTACTGACTAAAAACCACCCCGTTCCTACTCCTGTTTTTGGAGCCGGAGCCCCGGTAAAACCGCTAGTTGGTCCGCAGCTCCGAATACCACTTTACGGCTGGTAACGAAAAATTTGCGTTCTAAACAATACATAATTTATTGTATAAGTTACAGTTTTGTAGGCAGTTGATATGCAATAAAGTATTGAGATATGGTTAGAGCACAAGTAAACAGGAATGAACACTAGTTTCTTTTTTAAGAATAAGCCGGTAAACGAGGCTGCTGATCACCTGATGGTAAGCAATCGCCGCCGCCCATGGACACTTGAAACACCAAATTACCAGAGGCGTTACAAGTACGTTGCCGGCCTTTTGGGGGTTAGGAATTCAAGGGTTGTCGGGTATTGGGAAGATTGGGAGGGTAGGTAATTGGGCCTCCAGTAACCTCACTCAGACAAAATACAACGTAAGCGTTGTATCACGTCGGTTTCTGTGAAGCCGTGGAAACTCTCCGGAGGAGCCGGCCCGGTTGATATGGTTAGAACACAAGTAGGCAAGAATGAACACTAGTCGAGATGAAAAGGGTAAAATTGGAGGTACTTACCACAGCGGCGAACAATAACACGAAGGTTTTCATGTTGCAGTGTTTGGAGACCGATGATCAAGATCAAGTAGGTACCACATCTCTGATGGCGCAGCCTTTTATATGGACCATCTCGTTGTTTGGATTATAAGTTGCAACTGTGCAAATACATTTTGTGAAAAACAACTTAAACATGAAATTGCATGTTTACTTTTTTGTTCACGCAGATCGCATTTGTAGGTATCATGATAAGAACAATCTAGTAAGTAGTCCAGAAAATTCTATTTATGTATTTTGTAGCATCAATGAGGGTGACAAGCCGTATGGTGACGATAGAGTTTCCCGGTGCTTGCGCGCACACACTTATGCACAATAATATTTCCAGTATCAAACCCGATAGGGATATATTATATTGACATGTGGCAAGAAGCACAGGACGCTATCGGAATATTTTGTGACCTTTCGAAGGCATTTGACTGTGGAGTTTCTTGTTCGTTCTTCTCCATAGGAATCTACACTTTGGAACGAGCAAATAGCTTCAATAGAGGACTGACTGACAGACATTTAGCTTTTTTTTAATTTGAAATATATGCTTTGACGTTCAAAAGTGCCTTCTCGGTGTAATTGAAATAAATAATTTTGATTTTGACTTTAACACTTTTTTTGTCTGACGTTCAAAATTGCCATCCTGGTCTTAAAGAATTAAATGATTTTGATAGTGTACTGGTACTTAGAACATTTGTCACTTCTATTTTCCTGCTGGTATCGCATGACCTGACTAAAGGACGGCACTTGTTATCCCATCTCGTCCCTAACCTACCTGGCAAGCGCAAAGATTTCAGCAAACCTTCGTATGTATGTAGATGAGGCTCATAGTCTAGCAGTACTTACTATACATATAATGGGGTGAATTTCCTTTCAAAACCTTAACAGATTTTTCAATACAAAAATTACATACGTATAGGTACATGGAGCTCCACTCGATGGCGGATACCTAACTCTAAATGTATAAATATACGAAAATGTAAACATGCATTTACGGCAATAACATGTTCAGGAACTAATTGTATTTGCACAGTTGCAACTTGTTTTGCAAACGATGAGATGATACGTATTATTATAAAAGGCTGCGCGTACCTACTTGATCTTGATCGCCCGTCTCTAAACGCTGCAACATGAAAACCGTCGTGTTATTGGTCGTCGCTGTGGTAAGCACCCCCAACTTTACCCTTTTCATCTCGATTACTCTACTCTCAAGTGTGGGAGAACCATGCTTTGGCACAAATGGGCCGGCTCGACCTTACAGATACCATGGCTTCCCAGACAACCGACGTGAAACAACGCTTACGTTGTGTTTTGTTGTCTGAGTGAGGTTACTGGAGGCCCAATTACCACCCTTCCCAATCTTCACAATCCATGATTCCCCAACAACCCTTAAATTCCTAACCCCAAAAGGCTGGTAACGCACTCGTAACGCCTCTGGTGTTTCAAGTGTCCATGAGCGGCGGCGATTGCTTACCATCAGATGATCCGTCTGCTTGTTTACTGGCTTATACCATAAAAAAGCTGCGCTTAAGCGGCTCCTGCCGGAGGTTTTACGTGGGGATCGTGCGGTCCATGGCCCTCTACGGCGCCCCTGTGTGGGCGCCGAACCTGATGCGGCGGCCTGCTCGGGCGTTACTCACGTCTCAGAGGGTCATGGCCATCCAGGTGATTCGTGGATATCGCACGATCGCAACCGAGGGCTGGGCTCGCTGTCATTGCAGCGGTAAGTCCCCTCTTTGAGGAATGGCTAGAGAGGCGCCATAGCGACCTCATCTACCGCCTGCAGGTGCTCACCGGACATGGGAGTTTCGGTAGATACCTGTTCCTTATTGGGCGTGAGGAAACGCCCGGGTGTCATCACTGGGAGGACCGCTCGGAGGACACGGTGGAACTTACGGTGGCGGTGTGCCCTGCATGGGCTGAGTACCGCTAAGTCCCCAGGGATGTGGTCGGCGACGGCGACCTCTCGCGCCCGGCACTGGTCAGGCCATGGTGCGAAGCGAGGGGGACTGGGATGCCGTCTCTTCCTTCTGCGAAGCAGTCATGCTAGCTAAGGAGGAGGCGGGGCGCCTGAGAGAACAAACCTCCTCACGCCCCAGCCGTCGTGAGAGACACTCCGGGCGTCGGGGATCGTGGGACGACCTCCGGCCACCGTAAGTGGCCAGAATCAGACCCGTGCGTGCGGTGCGTCGCGTTCTGCGCGCGCCTCAAAGAGCCATCAGACCACCACACATGGGGCCCAGTAGAGCTGATGCCTGATCCGGAGCTGCAGACTACCTAGCGGGTTTACCGGGGCTCCGGCTCGAAAAGCAGGAGAAGGAACGGGGTGGTTTTTAGTCAGTAAGAGTCTGACACTCCCTCTCGCCTCGCCCAAGGCGGGAAAAGTGATTGGATGATTTTTCCCAATCAAAAAAAAAAATGCCATAAAAAAGACTAGTATAAAAAAAAGTTCATTCTTGCCTACTTGCGCTCTAACCATATCAACTGCCTATCTATAAACTCATGACTTATACAATAAATAATGTATTGTTTAGAATGGATTTTTTTTGTTGCCAGCCGTGAAGTGGTATTCGGAGCCGCGAACTACCTAGCGGGTTTACCGGGGCTCTGGCTTTTAGTCAGTAAGAGTCTGACACTTCTTCTCGCCTCGCCTATGGCAGGAGAAGTCATTGGATGATGTTCCCCATTTAAAACAAGTCGTGAGGTGGTGTTGCACGCACACCTAGACTGTGGGACCTTTCATTAAAGTACAAATAATGTTACAGGCGGCCCTAGTTCCTGCGGAGGCAGTCAGCATCTCTTTGAGGGGACGAGATGAAATAGTCAGCTCAGTAGGACCTGTCGACGATGGTAAGTGCAGTTACTGTCTCTCTGTCAGCATTTTCTTTGCGCTTAAAACCAATAGACCGATTACGAGTATGATCTTTTAATTTTTGTGGTAGGTTTATATATATCACTACATCACGCCTGTAAATCATTCAAAGGGTGGGGGGCAGCTGGCCCCTATGGTTACGATTATACATAATTATTATTCAATGTATGTAGTTTCCTACTCGATTTGTCTGCTCTTAAACATCCACCCGCATATACTCCAGTTCATCCGTGATCATGGCGCTTGCAACAGTGCCGTAATATACGAAACTCATAGACATAAATAAACATGGTAAATACCCTGTCTTTAGTTCTAATGTTAGTGTTAGTGACTATCCGCCCGACCAGAACCAGACCTGTGCGTGCGGCGCGTCGCGTTCCGCGCGCGCCTCTAAAAACCATCAGACAATCACAGATGGGGCCCATTAGGGCTGATGCCTGATCCGGAGCTGCGGACTACCTAGCGGGTTTACCGCGGCTCCAGTTCAAAAAGCAGGAGTAAGAACAGGGTAGTTTTTACTTAGTAAGAATCTGACACTCCCTCTCACCTTACCTAAGTCATTGGACAATTTTCCCCCCTTAAAAAAGAAGTATCAGTGACCATGTCAGTTTAGAAACTTATATTTCCTACTTATGTTATTTACTGTTTATCTTAATATAATCTGTTGTTGCTACAGGATTGGCTACCGTTGATGCCTCTTTGAATCTGGCCAGAAGAAAGCGCGCCCTATTCTGGATCAGTACGATTATAGACAGAGCTGTTAATGATTTCCAAGAAGTGACAAACAATCTGCAGCAGGCGGCAAACGGAATAGTAGATCGTGTGCAAGACATGCTTTGGAGGTAACAAGCCTGCTGATCAGGAACCTGCTGCTGAAGAAACAAGCTGCTGAGGAATCTGCTGCTGAGTAATCTGATGCTCAGGAATAAGATTCTGAGGAACAAGCTGTTGAAGCATCTGCTGCTCAGGAATCTGATGCTGAGGAACAAGCTGATCAGGCATCTGCTGCTGAGAAACAATCTGTTGAGGAATCTGATGCTCAGGAACAAGATATTGAGGAACAAGCTGATCAGGCATCTGCTGCTCAGGGACAAGCTGCTCAAGAATCTGATGCTGAGGAACAAGATATTGAGGAACAAGCTGATCAGGCATCTGCTGCTCAGGAACAAGCTGCTCAAGAATCTGATGCTGAGAAACAAGCTGTTGAGGAAACTGATGCTGAGAAACAAGCTGTTGAGGAAACTGATGCTGAGAAACAAGCTGTTGAGGAAACTGATGCTCAGGAATCTGTTGCTGACCTCTAAACTTACTACACTACTTCGAACCTCGGACCGATTCCAAGCAAAAACGTTTCAGAAAATATCGAATTAGAAACAATAAAAATAAATATTTTGAATTGGATGTTACATACAGATGTGCTGCGAATTATGTTCAACATTATATTACAATATACATCATCATTGTCTGTGTGTATAACTCTTTACAAATAAATCTCTGCTTTCCTTGTAACACTGCGTGGCGTGTATATCCCAGTAACGTAAAACGGGGTGAATAGAATTCGAGGAGTGAATAGATACAGGAATGCATTTTCCCAACATCTATTCACCCCTCTTCTGTATCCATTCCCCCCTCGAATTCTATTCACCCCGTTTTACCTCTACCTTGAGGTTGAATATTGCTTCAAACTACTATTGAGTAAATTTTTGGTAGAGGCGTTGTAAAATTTGACATAAAAAAAATTACATCGTCTATCGACTATCGACAAATACTATATGCAACGTCACGTCTTTTATCCCCGAAGAGGTAGATAGAGGTGCACATTACGGCACGTAATGCCGCTATACAATGTACACTATTTGTGTTATAAGTCCCATGTAATAGGGGTAAGCTTATTGCCATGTACTGGGCACAACTCCAGACTCCGTTCTACCACTGAGATTTTTTTCGATAAACTGTAAAAAGGCCAGTAATACTTTGCCCGACCCGGGAATCGAACCCGAGACTGTGAGAGAAAGATTTGTAGTTATCTCATCAACTACTTTTAATTACTGCTTTTGGACCTAAATATAACTAGATTTGTTTATTATCTGACTGCCTCGTTGGCCGACTGGTTGCAAGTGCGACTACCGGGCAAGGGATATCGGGTTCGACTCCCGGGTCGGGTGAAGTATTGCTAGGCTTTTTTCGATTAGGAGCAAGGAGTCTGAAAATGTGCCCATATATGGCAATAGGCTCACCACCTATTACATGGGGCATACAACATAAATTTTGAAAAGTAGGTGTACCCACATTGTACAGTGGCATAACTTGCCATAATGTACAATACGATAGGTATAAAAAATACTTATTTCAATTAACTTCACCGCCTTCATCCAGTAAATATACCTATAAATATTGTCCTTTACACAAAATGAGGAACGCAATATATGTTTGGTAAGAGATGTATTATCAGAAACAATGAGTACACAAGCAGTTCATGTGGCGAGCGTACACAGCATGGCGGTGCCCCGCTTGACCCAGAAGTCGGCGGTCTCCTTCCCGGCCGGCAGGTCCACGGCCACGACAAAGGCCCCCATGCGCAGCGGGTAGTAGTAGCACGGACACACGTAGCGGTCTGGAACGTACCCGGTTCTATAACTTCTACGTAATGAGAGAGGAACTTTTTTATAACATTAACAAGCCCGCTTCAAGTACCTAACACTGCTATAAGTCAGGATCTATAACAATCTGTACCACTATGTTTCAGGCCCATAAATGAATTATTAATATAATTAAATGATATTTTATTAAATAATCCTGAAAACACTTGGCTTTTTTAAGGGGGTAAAATCATTTAATACCTACTTTCACCTTAATCGGGGAAAGGGAGTAAAATCTTTCTGCTTTTTAAGCTGGAACCCCGGTAAACCTGTTAGGTAGTCCGCAGCTCCGGATCAGACATCAGCCCTACTGGGGCCCATCTGTGGTGGTCTGATGGCTCTTTGAGGCGCGCGCGGAACGCTACGCGCCGCACGCACGGGTCTGGTTCTGTTCGGGCGGTGAGCTACCCTTGCTCGTCGTCCGCAGACCCGCACTTACGGTGGCCGGAGATCGTCCCGCGATCCCCGACGCCCGGAAAGAACACTTGGCTTGCAGTGTATAAGGGATATAGACTATAATATATGATGTAATGAGGTAGTATGTACGTACTGCGCGTGCGCTTGCCAGTGATGCGGACGGGCTTGAAGTGTATGGGGGACATGGGGAACACCAGCTGCATGGGCAGCGGCTCCTGCAGGTGCCCGTCCTTGCGGAACCAGGACGCGCCCTCCAGGTACTGTCCCCTAACACACACACACACACACATAATGTAAATCTGAAACTATAAATCTTAAACATTGTCGTATTATTTTGTACTAGCTGCTTCCGCGCGATTTCACCCGCCCTGCTTGGCTCCTATTGGTCATAGCGTGACATTTTATTTTTATGACGTTAAATGCGCTATCCAACACAAAAAGAATTATTCAAATCGGACCAGTAGTTCCGGAGATTAGCGCGTTCAAACAAACAAACTATTCAGCTTTATAATATTAGTATAGATTTTATATGGACTTTATAGTGTTGTTTTTGTTTGGAAATGTATCTATGTACCTGATGTAGACTCCGCCGTCTCTGGGCGGGCGCACGAAGCCAGCCTCCTCCAGCGGCATCACGGTGAACTCCCAGCACAGGGTGTCAATGGGCCAACTCTCGCCGCGGGCCGTCGTCTGCAACCATACATAGGTTCAAACGAACCGAGACATCGTATTTAATTACATGACCTGCCTACACTTTTTTAAACGGTTTTATTTAGTTGTTAATTTGGGTCAAATTTAGTAACTGGCATTTTACCACTACCTGGCGTCCGACCGATCTGAAATTAGGTACACACACTCTTAATCTTGATGACCGTATAAATAAGCCCATTAAAACCATTAAAAAGGTAGCCTGGTTTGGAGCATGAGTAGGAAGGAGGTCGTTTATGCACCCTCAAAGTGCTAAGACGACCAGTCTAAGGTGAAAAAGTTGCTGATTGCAACTGGAAGTTATCGCAGGAGGCCTATATCGTGCAGTGGACATGGTGTGGGCGAGATGATGAGAGTAATGGCACCGACCTGCATGACGGCGGTGAGGAAACCGGTGGACATGGTGGTGATGAGAGTAATGGCACCGACCTGCATGACGGCGGTGAGGAAGCCGGTGGACATGGTGGTGATGAGAGTAATGGCACCGACCTGCATGACGGCGGTGAGGAAGCCGGTGGACATGGTGGTGATGAGAGTAATGGTACCGACCTGCATGACGGCGGTGAGGAAACCGGTGGGCGCGACGAAGGCGGGCAGCCAGCAGAGCGTGGGCGGCGCGCGCGGGGCGGCGGCCCAGCCCGACAGGTGCGCGCCGCGCAGGAACAGCTCGCGGCACCACGCGCCCAGCGACTTCATCGAGGGACGACCTGCCGACACTCACCTCTGTTACACACAGTTTACGCTATTCCAATATGGGAGACTCGTGCTCCGGCACTACCGGTGTGTTTCCGACCTATAGTCCAGATTTTTTTTTATGTTCAATGGGCCCACATTTTTGGCCGCTATCTCGCCTGATGGTACGTGATGATCCCTACCTAGCACGTCTGCCCATAAGCAAAATATAAGAGGTGAAAACACCCAGGTTATACCCATTAGGAAACACAGACTCCGGCAATGAGTTCCACTCCCTAGCAATTCGCACAAGGAAGCTTGAAGCGAAGCGCTTCGTGCGAGCGGGTGGGATATCCACCATGAAACGGTGACGCCTCCCTGATTGTCTTATAGCTGCCATGAAGTGAGAGGTAAATAAGATCAGTTGCTGTTTACACCCGATTCCTAAGTCACCCGGTTAAAATAATAATAAAAGTTTGTAATCACTGCATTACAAAATACAGAAATATGTCGAGAACTCATGGCATCAAGACAAAAAGGTTTTTCAAAAATCCAAAACATTACCCACAAATCCCACAGTATCAAAGATAATCCCACCATACTTACGGTATATTTAACCAACCAAGAAATAAATGGTTCGCAAACGCCAGCAGTATACAGACCTCTGAGCCAGAAGCTTGGAGTCTTGCCCCCGAAGATGCAGGTGTACATCGTCTCCAGCATCTCCGACATCACCACCAGACCCTCGATAGCGCGCCGCAGCTCCTATAGAAGATACATTATCTCCACACTTCCGAAAAGGGATGATGATGTAGGTAGGTAGATCATATAAATTGAAAATCTATATTGACCGAAATGAATAAGCTGTCTCAATGCAAAATGTAAACAGGAGATGAATAGAGACAGGAGAGAGGTGGTTAGGTTACGCCTTAAGGAAATTCTTCATAGTAACTATTCCCTTCTTCCTGTCTCACGATTCCTATTCACCTCGTTTTACTATACCGTTTCCGTCAAAAATTCAGATCAGGTCACAGATTTTGGATTAAGACCAGTTGTTTATTTCGCCTAATAATCTAGATACTGTAAAAATAGATAAATAAAATAATACCACGAACTGCAAAAATTGGGATAGGATTAGGATAAAAAATTGGTAGTGATATAACCTTGAGTCCAGAAATGATGATATTGAGGAGTGTGTTGTAGTAGGTGATCTCCTGCAGCAAGGAGACACACATGGGCATCACGATCTCCGGCCCCATCATGCGCTCCGTCGTCTCCAGGTCTATGCGAGCCGGCAGCTTCGTCAACATCTCCTGGGCCAGCTCATCCACCTAGACCGACGAAATAATGAAGAGAAAGAGAAAGAGAGATATAAAGAGATAAATAGTTATAGAAATTGAGAGAAGAGAAAGAGAAGAGAGAAGAGAGAGACAGAGAGAAAGAGAGAGAAAGAGAAAGAGAGAGAGAAAGAGAGAGAGAAAGAGAAAGAGAGAGAGAGAGAGAGAAAGAGAAAGAGAAAGAGAAAGAGAAAGAGAAAGAGAAAGAGAAAGAGAAAGAGAAAGAGAAAGAGAAAGAGAAAGAGAAAGAGAAAGAGAAAGAGAAATGTTCTCGTACGATATCCTTACTAGTCGAATTAGCGAGCACAATTAGTTTAAATATAAGAGGGTTACCTTCTGGTCCTCCCCGCCTCCCGCGCCGCTGCCGCCGGTACTGGCCAGGGCGAACAACGTAGAACACATTATCAGCGCGTCCTGTACAATATAGTTATCATTCATCATAATCATCATTAGCTATGCACTACAATTGAAACAAAAATCTATTTTAAATAAGCAGTTGGTTTATGGACCAGAGGCCCGGTGAAAGTTTATGTGAATATTTTCAAAATATTTCAAAAATTATTATCATGTAACACGACATTAACACAAAATACTCTACATCTTAATAATAATAAGTAGGTACAGATATGCTTTTTTTTAAGTGGGACAAGCTCGCCTCAACCTCCCATATCGTTGCAACTCCTGTAAGCCAGAATCTAAAGTAGTTAACCATGAAAACACTAGAACATTGAAGTCCGGCGCGTCCCAGGGACATGAATGACCGCCTTGGATCCCGCAACGAAATAAATCAGAAGATATTTTTTTTACTTTTTTTTAATACATTGCCCCAAACTAGTATTTTATCCTGTATCATGGGTGCGTTTACAAACATACAATTTCACATGCACATGACATCCAGACCCGAAGAAAAAAAAATCAATTTATGGATCACACAAAAAATTGCTCCGTGCGGGAAACGACCCGCCACACATTGCACGGCAGCCATTTGCCCAACCACCACGCCAACCTAATATTATTAGAGGAGAATAAAAAGAACAGTATGCTTATTAAAGTGCTGCGTGTTAGTAACCTGTGCGAGAGTGGCGACGTCGGCGGAGGCGTGTTGTCCGAGTGACTCGGCGCGCTCGTAGCCCGGCAGCAGGTCCAGGAAGTCGCGGTACGACTCCAGCGAGCCGTCGCGGGGGATGTGGTACGCGGGGATCGAGGACAACCTGTGTTCGTACATGTCATGACATAGGGTGACTGGTAATTAGTGTACGATATTTAAACACGTGTTTGTACTCATGATTACAAACAACTTTCCCAAAGAAACTTTTTTGTATACTTATAAATATAATATTTCTATCGTTCCCTATCACACTTACTGCCGTACTCAGAGACCTTAATGATTACTTAAACTATTCCTTAGTTAAGATTTTCGAAAATAATTGCTCGTGTGGCAACCTCGTTAGAATTCAATTTGACAACACCTCTACTCTTTCCACGGGTAACGTAAGAGTCCACACATTCGTGCCGAAGCATGGATCTCCCACACTTAAAAATTGCTTAAACTGCTTAACTGCTACTGCTTTTAGCCAAGACATTATGTATAGAGGTCTATAGACATAATGTCTATAAATAATGACTAAACTTCTACTATAAGTAGTTTAGTCGTCTTACACCTATGAGAAGACTGGGTATTCTCTTTTATCGTTCATGTATTTTCTTCTTTTCCTTTATTTGGATTACTGACCTATAGAATGGAGTTTCGAGAGCTTCCTCATTGAAGAACTGGTTGATGTAAGCGATGAGCACTCGCTTGTCCCAGTCGTCAGTGATGTGGCCGCCGTAGTTGATGATGGCGAACAGGTACCTCAGCGCGTCCCATGGAACCTCTTCGTATTCTTCCAAGTAATTCGCCAGCAAGTTGTCTGATACCTAATGGGGATGATGTCCTTTATAAATGTCTGTATAATTTTACTTTTTAGTTATTTTGAATTTATAAATGCAACTAAATTATTTGGATTACTGCCTCGTTGTTTGAGTGGTCGCAAGTGCGACTGCCGAACAGATTCGGTCTCAATTCCCGGGTAGGGCAAAGGATTGCTGGGCTTTTATTCGGGGTTTCAAAAATTACTCAGTAGCACGGGGTCTGGAATTTTGCCCAGCAGTAATAGCACGGAGTCTGGAATTGTGCCCAGTATATGGCAATAGCTCACCTCCTATTACGTGAGACTTATAACACAGATGGTGAAAAGTGGGTGTACATTATACTGTGTGTGTATATGTGTACTTCTGCCTATCACTTCAGGGATAAAAAAGGCGTGTCGTTATGTTATTTCAAAATAATAATGAGCCAGTTACATCAAAGTCAGCATCGTTGAAGCTGTAGACGGCGTTGTACCCGAGCTGGCGGAACCGCTTGCGCGCGATGAGCGTGCAGTGGAAGAAGGACACACAGAACAACAGACGCCGGTACTTCGGCGTCGCCTCGTCAAACTTGTCCTCGTTTATATTCGCGAACAGACGGACCAGGTTGCCTTTCAAACCCTGCAAGAGTAGAAGAATGTTTATTGTCAATACTGTGTTAATGACTATGGAACTGTGTTATGAAAATATCAAAATTAAAGGGCGCTTTGTAATAGGCACCAGTAAACTTGGTCTAAACTGTGTTCTTTTTATAGATTTTTAAAATAAAAACTATAAAAATACTGGTATTTGTATATCCTAATAATATTGACTGTAATAGTTATTTCGAGATTAAAGAACAAAATCTATTTTGGCAGTAAATATTCAAACCAATTTATCCTTGTACAGATGTAATACCGTCATTAAGGCATTCGAATTCGGACAAAAATATCATGAAAGTTAAAAAAATTTTTTTGCGACAAGCCCACCCCAACCTCTCATTTCGCTGCAACTCCTGTAAGCTCGGATCTATAGTAGACACAACCGTACAAACACCGGGACACTGAAGTCCGGCGCGTCACAGGGACACGAATGACTGCCTTGGATCCCGCAACAAAATAAATCAGAAGATATTGTTAGAAGAGAAGAAAATAAAATGAATGAAAGTTAACACATTAAACGCAATGGGGGGCAAAAGTGACCGGCGCTAGCGGAGGATTTGCCTTCTACAGATTTTTGTTAGCAGTCAAAGTCTTAAGAATGTAGATCAAGATCAAAGGTAGAACCTGCGGTGGTTCCGTGGTCATCTTGATGCTCCGCTGCAGGATGTTGAGGGGGAACTTGTCGTCCGGCATGGAGGACAGCCACAGGCGGAACCGAGGGTGGATCTTGGGGTTGTCCAGGCCGCGCAGGGAGCCCAGCCACGCGCACGCCAGGTGGCAGTTGGCCAGGAACACCCACCCACCCTCCTTCATACCGTGCGATAGCATCCTGATCACGTCATACTGTTGTTATTATTTGGTTTAGATACTAGTTTTTTATAATATTTATAATACAATAAGAAAAACGTGATAGTAGGAAAGGATAGATAGACACTTGAAGATACTAGTACAACGAGTATATTTATTCCTAATTGTAAGGAGGGGAAAATTATCCAATGACTTCTCCTGCCTTGGTCGAGGCGAGAGGGAATGTCAGACACTTACTGACTAAAAACCACCCCGTTCCTACTCCTGCTTTTCGAGCCGGGGTCCCATTTAAACATCCAACGCCGACGCCAGCGGAGCTTTGAGCTCCGGTGGCGTCGGCGTTGGATGTTATAAATTTACTTTAGCATAGAAAATCTATTTTTACTACCCCCAGATACCACCTTCTGCACTATAAACGCACTTACAACATAGAAAATCATACAAAAATAGGGACCAACAACAAAACAGCAAAACCAATCGTACCGAGTAGCGGTGGCAGCCTGGCCCTGCCCTAGACTGAGTGACGCGAACTTGTCGAACATCTTCACGTCCTGCGACAGCTGGATGAGCGCCGCCGTCGGGTCCACGCCCGGGGATAGCACGAACAGGAGCGACGTCTTCCACGTCGACTCCTCCCAGGCCGCCTGGGTTATCACATCATGGTGGGTAAAATATACACAGAAATGAAAGAAGAAAGAAAACCAGTTTATTTGCACCGATTACAAAAGTAATTAACATACATAATTGATAAAAAATAGATACGGCAAAAAAATAAAAATGAAAATATAAATGCACACTTTTATATGCGATAAAATGGCAAACGACCAGTCCTAAGCAAATTATGTCGCCCATGGACACCTGTTACACCAGATGAATCAAAATTGCGTTGAGGCTATCAAGGCTTTTATGGTTTGAAGTTTTGATAAATGGGAGCAAGCGGTGTTTCGCGTCAGTTTCACTCTGGCCGAGCTGGCCTATTCCCAATCTTCCCAACCCCGATTCCCCAACAACCCTTAATTTCCTAACCCTCAAGGCCGGTAACGCACTTGTAACGCCTCTGGTGTTTCGGATGTCCATGGGCGGCGGCGATTGCTTACCATCAGGTAATCCGCCTGCTAGTTTACCGGCTTATTACATAAAAAATTTAACAACTTTTTATCTCACGGGCTAGTCTTTACATAAATAAATGAGTTAGACTGACCCGTATATCCAGTACAGGCGGCTCGACGTATCTCGGCCCGAGTACATTGATGATGAAGGTGGTGATGCAGGCGGAGACGCGGTCCACGCGCAGCGACCGGATGAACAGGATCTTCTGGAAGTCGCTGCAGATGTCGTTCCAGTCGCCTGGATATTGCAGCAGGCATTAGGACTATAATGATCAAGTTAACTCGTGCTTTTTGTGTTCAAGAGTGTCAGATACATTATAATCATAGAGTCCTGGGGCCTTAGTCTGCTATTACAATTGTGTCAGAATGGTCGATCATTGAGCAGTGCGAGAGGGACGGAACTATACAACCTACATAGCTCCGTCCCTCTCGCACTGCTCAATGCAGACTAAGACCCCTTCTTTTTTTTTTTTTTTGTGGAAAAATCATCCAATGACTTCTCCCGCCTTGGGCGAGGCGAGAGGGAGTGTCAGACTCTTACTGACTAAAAACCACCCCGTTCCTACTCCTGCCCGTCGAGCCGGAGCCCCGGTAAACCCGCTAGGTAGTCCGCAGCTCCGGATTAGGCATCAGCCCTACTGGGCCAGACTAAGACCCCTGGACGAATGTTGTCGACAGGATACAATATTTTTGTCAGTAAAGGAGTTATATAACAGCGACTGAGCAGCAGCATTCTCTAATAACCTGATTCTTTTAAATTATAATTTCCAATTCGCCAAGTATGGAGATTATGACAAACCTATCGTTTGACGATGAGGGTCATGGAAACAATAATGTTGATCTTGGTAATAATTATTAAGCGTTGATGAGGTAAAGGATTGGTTATTAATGTCTGCCTGCACGGTTGGCGCAGTGGTTGGGTAACCGGCTGCTTTGCAACTTGTCGCGGGTGCGGTTCCCGTGTTCACCAAAAAATTACAATGGCATTTTCTGAGTAAAATGTCCATTATTAGCCCGGAGTCGGGATTTTTGGTGATGTTCCATCACCATGTCTCGGTGCGCACGTGTTGTCGTTGGTCCTACCCCCCCCCCCCCCCCAATAGTGGTATATATGTGTCGTGTCAAGGTCCAGACAGTGAGAAAACAGAAAATGCACCTGTGTTTGCACACTTGTGCACTATAACGTCTGCTGCGTAATTTAAAAAAGGCAGTACTTTACCAATAAGAGGCTGTGTCTCGGGCTCTGGATGTAGATACCAGTCCTTCCACTCCTTGCTGAGTGGCTCGAACACGTCGACGATGCCGTGGAAGCCAGGGATCTTGTCCAGCTCCGTTATATTGTCCCAACACTCGTCCGGCATCCAATCTGTTACCGTTCATTACTTACTTAGACTAACGACTCAAGGTCATTGTAACAGCAAAATCAATGTGAATTTAATGCAGAAGACAGAATAGCTTAAGCTAAAAGGCACAAAAGAGACTGCACAGCCGGTCTCGTCTAGTTATTTGAAAAATTGACGTGTAAGAGTTACATTGTAACCTATTTGCAAAAATAAATATCATTTATTATTATCATTTATCAACTAGGAGAAAGCCAAGTCCATGGAAATTTGACTTAAGACTAAGTGGGTCCTATGTGTGAGCTGTTATACTTGCTTCCAATAATAGGTATGGCAAAAACGCCTAAACGCACGGAAATTTGTTCTAGATTCCACCAGGTCCGTATAATAAACTATACCTGATGAAACAATTAAAACAGCCTTCAACAGTTGTATAATCCTAGAAATACAATATAATGCATTACTGGTAGGATTGTCCGGTTGTTCCGATCTGTCGAGGACGATTCCTCCCTTCAGAAGGAACATGTACTCGTTGCGACTCATCTTGCCACTCTGGAATAGAATCCGGGACACTATGTGGAACGATAGCAGTAGCTTGTGTCGCTCGAACAACGCGCGACATGTGTTTCTATGGGGAAAATCATAAAGGTATTTTAATCATAGTTGAAAGTGAGATATCAGGACAATACTATCTCGTAATGGTGGTAAATGCAACCACCCAGCAACGGTGATTTTGGGGCTATTTCAATTTTTCAGTGATTACATGGAGTCTATAATTGTACCGGGTGTATGGACCTGGGACGTATGTCATGACTGGTGAAAACTCGCGACACGTTACATAAGGTTCATAAGCCACTGAGTCCGTTGGTTCAGAGCACTGCAGTCACAGTTAAATATTTACAAATTTACAGCCAAGATAAATAACACTAGTTGCATAGACTTTCTGTCAAAAAAATAAGATCAATCCAAAGATTTTGAAATAATTATTTTTAGGATCAGGCTGCGCGACTTCGCCGCCTTTGCGCACGCTGCTCATGATGAAGAGTCAGCTTTTCTCCATTAATTATACGTGAGTAAACCGTTACTTTTAGTTAATTTCATTGATTATTTCGGCCGTTAACGACTTCAGTATTCTTCTTAAAAGCTAACTTACTTGTAAACAGCATAAGTATGGAACTCGTTGAGGTTATTGATCCTGTCCTCGAGTTCCCCCGCCTTGGGGCTGCGGTCTATGGAGTACATGAACAGGTCGATGTAGGCGTCCAGCGAGAACTGGTACATCGGGTCTATACGGGACAGGTCGTTCAGCGCGAAGAAGAGGACTGATGCGCGCACTGCCACTGGGACGTAAGCCTGAGTACAATATGGTGAATTAATTACAATTCTGTCTTAAGTAAAAGAGCAGGCGGTTCACCTGATGGTAAGTCATCGGCGCCTTACATGGACTACTCTCTCGACGTAATGGTCGAGTTACAAAAACGTTGTTGGCGTTTTAGGGACTTAGAGCCATCCGACCACCACAAAGCGTTACTTCCCGCCATCTGTGTAAAGTTACCGGACCTGAAAGATCTGAAACACAATATGTGCCCATTAGCAGTGACGATTGGTGATCAGTCTGCTCATTTTCTCCAACACTAACTAATATATCTCACTTATACTCTAATCTACATTACCTATTACTGTTTAATGGACCACTTTTTAAATTCTTCTGACTCTATTGACTCACCGCTCTAGCAGTGTCGATTTCTTTCTCAGTGACTTGCGAGGTGATGAGTGCTTCCTTGACCTCAAGTGAGGTTCGCTGTGAGGTCTGTAGAGTTATGAACAACTCCTCGTTCTCCAGGAGAGGAACCTGTGACTCGTACATGATGCGAAGGAGGTCGTTTTCTAAGTCCACCTACAAGAAATACGGAAAGCCTTTATAAAGTACTTTAACTTTTGTGATTTCAATGTTTGGCGCTGAGAATAATTTAAATCTGATAGCAGTACAAGAGATTATGATGATATGATTTCTAAATACATGAGAAACTCGTTAGGTAAATGGTAGCTGATGCGGCAGCAAAAATAGATAATTGAATTAGGTATTCGTTTTAAAAAATAACTATTACAATTATTAAGTAACTTTAATATGTATATGTATAGTTCTGTTGGCATATTTTTGCATTTTTACTACTGTTATTCGTGAAAACCTATAATCGTCACATTATACCAATTGGCTTTTTTCAAATTGTACAGCTGTTGGTTTGCCGTGTGTTTATATAAAATAAATAAATAATAAGAGACTTTCGATTGTATTCTTTTTTACAAGTAGGTATAGAATCTTCGCATATACAAAAAAATGTCTTGAGAAAAGAACAGATGACCATTTTTCACTGTTTGATTTTCGAAAGAAATCTTCCCCATCCCCGATACCCGAACAACAACCCTTAAATTCCTAACTCCCAAAAAGCCGGTAACGCACTTGTAACGCCTCTGGTGTTTCAAGTGTCCATGGGCGGCGGCGATTGCTTACCATCAGGTAATACGTCAGCTCGATTACCGGCGTGTTTCATAAAAAAAAACCGAATAGCAGCCCACTTTAAACATGTATGACAGATACTCACAAGCACTTTCTTATTATGTGCGATGGAGAGTACGAGCGTGTCCTTCATCTGTTCAAGCTGAGGTCTCTCCTTCCGCACGACGATGCCGAGCAGTTGTGACGTCAGACCCTGCTCCTTCACCGCAAAGTTCACCATTGTGGTCTTTGTTAAGGTCTCCGGAGTATATACTGGGTTACCTGCACCGGAACATTGTTGTAAGCTTATATTTGTGCCTTGTTGGGCTCTTTTAGATGCCAATGCCACTTATTTGTATGTGGCAAAACCATGCTTTGAAATAAATGGCTGATCCCTCATTAATGTGGTTACGAGAAGCCCAATTCTTCCCCAACCCTCCCTAAATTATCAATACCAATCCACAAATCCCTAAGAAGTTAGAACACTTATCATTCTTTTTGCGATGTTCCGGGTGTTCATGGGCGGCGCTGATTGCTTACCAACATGTGATCCGTTGCTTTTACTGTCAAAAAAAAATGATCAGAATAAATAGGTGATCAATTTCTATAAAAACCAAACCAACTCACCAAGTTTAGTGGTCAAATAAAGATGGAAGTCGTTATGGTAGGAGACCATCTTGTCATTAAACTTGATGACCTTCGAAGTACCGATGGTGACGATGGCTTTCTCCAGAATAGGAGCTATGGAAGGATCCAGGACTTCTCCAACGTTCTGGATTATGATAGGCTTGCCGGTTGAGAGACAGGTCTCCATCACCTTCATATAGTTTGGTTGACCAAAGTCCACGACCTAGAAGATTATTGCATGATAACTTTATCATCCTCATCAACTGGAAGACGTCTACTGCTGGACAAAAGACTACCCTTTAGTCCTCTACACCGAACGAAACTGGCCACCTACATTCATTGGTTCTCCAAAAAGACAAACGACTCAGTCACCACCTAATTTATACAAATAAATGATTGTATTATGACAAAAAAACATCGCTTTGCACTGCAATTACGCTGAACTGGTCGTACCCACCTGTATACCATTCTTCTCCTCGAGCCTGGAGATCCAGATGAGTGCCTGTCCTTGAGGGTCGACGGCTAGAGGCCACCGCGTCGCTCGCACCACTATGATGCCATTCTCAGCACTGAAGTTGTCATCTACACGGATATATGATGTTTGAATGAGAAAATGTCGGCTGTTTTTACTAACTAATACAAAACCTTGCTGTTTTTAAGTTCATTAGCATGAGCATGTATTCTTTTTTTTAACTAAATTGTACTGAGGCCTTAGTCTGCTATTACAATTGTGTCAGAATGGTCGATCATTGAGCAGTGCAAGAGGGACGGAGCTATGTAGGTTGTATAGCTCCGTCCCTCTTGCACTGCAGACTAAGGCCCCTGGTTGCTTGCGCATCCATGAGTCACTCGGGGCAGAAGAATATCAGCGCAAGTACCTGTCTTCTGTTCCTATCTGCACATGCTGAACTGGTCCCATTTCACCGCAGACTTACATTATTACTTATCAATTATTGTTACTTATCATTGTTTCTTTTTGCATGTGAAACAAATGTTTTTCTTTCTTTCTTTCTTCTTTGATACAGATAAACAACATAATTTAAGATGAGATATAGAGACGTGTTAGTTTACTAAATGCTAACCAGGCAATCCCATATAATTCCAGTCTCGTAGAGTAGCATCGTCCAGCAAGAACTTCTTCATGCTGAGGTCCATAGTCACCGGCAGAGACTCGTTACACACCTACATGTACAATGGAAGTATCAAGAATTGAATCTTAAAGTCTCTTAAGAAGTTTACCAAGGTAGAAGATTGTATGGTATTCATTATGTAAGTACTAAATTAATTTAAGAAACCCCTTTAACGTCATCGTCATATCAGCTACAAGACGTCCACTGTTGAAAAATATGCTATCAAAGTCTTCCGGATCTGCTTAGCGGCCTTACGTTATAATTACAGTAATAAAATAACTTAAAAAAAATTAAGGACGCGTTCTCATAATTGACAGGTATCGAATCGCATCACTACATTGACACGACTCTCGACAATACACACATACGCACGGATAGCTGCGGAAATTATGACAAAATGAACTTGATACTTTGAAAGTTTGAATATTTTCTTACTTTCTTTTTTAATATTTTTATTTTGTTTAGTGCGTGCGTAGACTCAAATGTTTTGTGTTATCTGTTGTTCAATTCCGTTCAGTGCCGAATTTGGGCTCGGATTATTCGATTGGTGTCATTTTCATAGTTTTCGGAAAGTAAGCGTTCGAAATCAAAAATCAAATGGTGCCAACGCAAAACTAACTTTTTACATGCTTTTATTTAGTTTCATATGTAAAGGATGTATGTATGTGTGTTTGTTTGTATGTTTCTATGTAACCGACCTCTTCCAACTCGATTTTTACCCATTTTAAACGGACCGATTTCGTTCAAACTTTGTAGACTTATCAAGGACCGGTGGCAAATTAATACCTCGTAGAAATTAATCAAGGGTCAGGAATCCCTGACGTGGACACTTAACAGCCCAGATGAACCTGAAGAGATATGAATATACTATCTTAAGAAAAGTTGTTCAGCGTGATGAGCACATTTTAGCGCCATACGAAAATCGAGGATGTAGAATCCCTGACATGGACTCCAGCCCAGCCGAACCTGAAGAGATTTGAATATACTTTCAAGAAAAGATATTTAGCGTGATGAGCACTTTTTCGCCATATCTTTTATACTAATTATTCTCATAACAATACTAAATTTTCCGCCTACTGTTAGTATTAATATTAAAATTATTTTGTTCGGTTCATCACAAAAACATGTTTTTAAGTTTTTTTAATCTACAATGTGATAGGGGTGGGACTTCTAACCCGTTAAGGCTGAGTACTACATCTAATTTTATCGAAAAAAAAATTATATGGGGGTTGAACCCCTAATTGAAAATATTGAAAAATTGTGATTTTTTCGGTAAAAATAATTCACAAATGATTTTTTTCTCACCAAAACATTATCAAACATTTGAAAAAAGTAATGAATTAGTTAGCCAAGGTTATTAGCTACCGTTTGTCGTTTTTTTTTTGTTTCTACGACGCATACAACCTTTGATATCAAAAAAAGTAAAAAAAATATTAAATTTGCCATAATTTTAAGGGGGGGGGGATTCGACCCCTTCGACCCCCGACTTTTGTCGATAAAATTAGATGTAGAACTCAGCCTTAACGGGTTAGAAGTCTCACCCCTATCACATTGTATATTTTATTACGGTTTTATATCAATGGTTTTCGGGGTCGCCAAGATAAAAAAAAAACAATTATGGTAACGAACGTGACAAGACCTGGGTGGAACAAACAAAATCCATAAAATAAATTAAACATCAATTCTTTATTTTCACGATATTTGTTTGAATATGCGAGGAATGAGCCCGTAAATTCATATTTCTTGCCTGTCTTGGGTCAATTAATTCCGGAAGAAGACAATTTTTATAAAATCGAATGATTCACTCCGTATTCGATATTAGCGACCCCAAAAACAATGACACTCATGTCGAAAAATGACAATGCCAGAATCTCTATAGAGCTTTGTCCCACCAAAAAAATATAGTGTACAGACATGCCAAATGTAGCATTCTATTGCTGCTCTATTAGTGATAACTAAAAACATGATTAAAAGCCTTTAGATCTTGCGGTTTCTATATGAATCTAAGTACAAAATATTACATTTAGGTTAGGTTAATTGCAGTTATAATGGTAGAAATAATTAAATTACAATGCTATCATAGGGTGTTTAGCTATGAAAGGAAGGAATGTCATCACTCATCACCAATATCACCTTTAGTAATCCTACTTTAATTCATAATCATAACGAAACAACAATGTAAACAGAACAGACAGAGCGAATGTCAAATAATGACTTTTTGGACATAATGACACACGCACGCCAATGAGGTTTCGTTACATCTAATCACTAACGTTTAAACACGAAATCATAATTATAATATGCATTCATTATAATATATATTATAAAAAAAAAATTAACCAGCAGTATGTATTAAAACCAAATTCATATTAAAATTCGTACACATTACATTAATAAATCTTTTTTTTTATTGAATGACTCGTTTTGTTCCTTGTGCAAGCGTACTAAGAAACGCAGAGGGTCGCGATAAATACAGGAAATAGGCCTTGGGTTTTTAAAATTCTTTTTATTTCCTAATTTTTATCCGCAAGTTTATCAGAATAATAATTAAGTAACCAAGGGTCTGATTTTCATTGCATAATTTTGATTAATTTACATTTTTTATACATTGATGAAATTAAGTGGGGCAGGATCTGGCATGGTTATTTATATATTTATGTCGGCGCCATCTTGAACTTAGATTTTCACTTTATATTCGTTATAAGCGACCCCAAAAACCATGAAAATGACACCCATGTTGGAAAGTTGGCAAATCTTGTCGGCGCCATCTTGGATTTTGATTTTGACTCCATATTCGCTATAAGCGACCCCAAAAACCATGAAAATGACACCCATGGTGGAAAGTTGGCAAATCTTGTCGGCGCCATCTTGGATTTTGATTTTGACTCCATATTCGCTATAAGCGACCCCAAAAACCATGAAAATGACACCCATGGTGGAAAGTTGGCAAATCTAGTCGGCGCCATCTTGGATTTTGATTTTGACTCCATATTCGCTATAAGCGACCCCAAAAACCATAAAAATGACACCCATGATGGAAAGTTGGCAAATCTAGTCGGCGCCATCTTGGATTTTGATTTTGACTCCATATTCGCTATAAACGACCCCAAAAACCATGAAAATGACACCCATGATGGAAAGTTGGCAAATCTAGTCGGCGCCATCTTGGATTTTGATTTTGACTCCATATTCGCTATAAGCGACCCCAAAAACCACGAAAATGACACCCATGATGGAAAGTTGGCAAATCTAGTCGGCGCCATCTTGGATTTTGATTTTGACTCCATATTCGCTATAAGCGACCCCAAAAACCATGAAAATGACACCCATGATGGAAAGTTGGCAAATCTAGTCGGCGCCATCTTGGATTTTGATTTTGACTCCATATTCGCTATAAGCGACCCCAAAAACCATGAAAATGACACCCATGTTGAAAAGTTGGCAAATCTTGTCGGCGCCATCTTGGATTTTGATTTTGACTCCATATTCGCTATAAGCGACCCCAAAAACCATGAAAATGACACCCATGGTGGAAAGTTGGCAAATCTTGTCGGCGCCATCTTGGATTTTGTTTTAACCTCATGTTCAAAATAATATAACGAAACATTCTATATTCAGTAAAGTGTTGCTCGTACAGAATGTGTAAAAAAAAAACATACAAACAGCCGAACATAGTACCTCCTCCTTTTTGTGAAGTCGGTAAAAATATCAAGATTGGTTTGTGAAGTATAATATCAAATATTTTGTACTCGTACAGCGATCTTTTTCAAGGCCATTTTTTGTAACAGGCGACGCGGCGTCCACCCACGACAGCGCTCGAGCGCAGACTGAAATTTCATTTGACATTTTCTATCTAATAAATCTAAATAGTAAACAAATAAAATAACCCTTATTGCTACGCTTTAAAGTTGATGTCTGACAGCAAAATAGGAGGAAAAATTAAACGGGAACTTTTATTTATTTCCCAGACAATTTGTAATATTTTCGTAATTTTTTCCTATAGTATAATTTTTGATTATGTCTGCTTCCCCAGGATATTTTTTTGAGATTCAGAATTATGCGTGTAGTAGCAGTAAAATGTCCCTAAACTCAACCCTTTTTTGTGTGAAGAGGTAAAGAAAAATCGTGTTTGCAATAATAAAATATAACTTTTTTCACATTACAAATCTATATTTTTGGAGATAAAGAAGTGATCTATCTATTGTAAATGTTAGTTATGTTCAGTTAAGTTTCTTTTGGTCGTAATATGCACCGAAAAATAGCTTATTTACGTCAGATTTGAGAACGCGTCCTTAACCTCTTTCAATTTTCTTTACCGCCATCATTTTTTTTTTTTAGGCAGGTAACTAATGTTCATTAAACCTTCTCCTAAGTCTAGGAATACTATGCCGAAAACAGGTCATACTTAGAACCTCTGTTTTTGAGGTCGCTTAATGAAGTCGGTAAAAATGTAAAATTGCAAGAAATTTTCACTTTGCCTAGGGTAAAAAGTCAATTCATCATTTCAATCATTTATTTCAATTAATCCTAAATTAGGCACTTTTGAAACGGTAAGTTGATTTGCTGAAGAAAGGGATAGAGATCTTACCTCCAAGAACCAGTCTTCCATGAGAGACTCCCTGTACTCGGAGACGAACGGTCCGAGGTACGCCACGAAGCCGGTGGCGATGAGGCAGTCTCCCGGCAGGTTGTCGAACTCCTTGTCTAACCGCTCCACTGTCATCTCCCAGCGCTCCTTCTCGCCTTGGGTTCGAAGGATAAGCATAGTATTTGAAATGTTAATGTATAATAGCCTAATGAAACAATAACTTTATTATTGTAAATAGGCAAATAAAGAGCACTTTTACATATAAAAAAAAATCTAGATGAGGTCGGCATTTCCTAACGGACCACTCTGAGGAGAAATGCCGAAACAAACATAGAAGACATTACCTCTTTTAAAGTTCAGACAACATTTGAAAAAGTGATGTAGGAGAACCGTTCAACTTGGGTCTGTAGTAGCCTTTTTAGGAAAGAGCCACAACGGTTTGAACAGACCGGTTCTGATGGCAGTACGCATGTGTCGGTTTACTATCAGCTCAATTAATGGATGTAGCTGACTGATCCGACGAACAATACCTACCAAAAGAACATTTGGGTGGGTCGCACAAATACTCAAACTGTCAGAACTGGAATAGTAATTATAAAAGAAATGGCAATTCTTCGCACGGTCTTTCACGGTTCTTCCACAGTCCAAAAACTAACAAGACTAAGATCTGTTTTAATATACCAGAGAGTCCAGTAATAAGTGCTTCAGCTCGTTCCAGCTTGAGTTGCAGCATTCTGGACCGCCTCTCGAGCTCCTCCTTCTGCGCCACCTTCTCATCATACTCCCGCTGCAGCCTGGCGATCATCTCGCTGAGCTCCCGCAGCTTGGCGCGGGCCTCCGCCAGGATCTGCTGCTTCATGCGCAAAGACTCCAGCGCTTCTTCTAGACGCTCCTTCTTTGGCTTTACAATCCTGAATTTTAGATAAGTATGTGTTGATTATGTCATTTAAGACGGTGATAGTGATAACTACTACTATTAAGAAGTTGACTGATATTTCTCGCATTGGTTATCGTATTGCTGGTAATGATTATGGACCCTTGGTGTTGCTCGAAATTAGTCGAGTCACCACGTCGAACAGTTACTTAAGCAAGCCGTACTACCAAGTTAATTGGAATGATTTCTTTATATAATCTGAGTGCAAATAAAATTTCCAGCATTTATTAACAAACAATGAAAGTCGGGGCCTATTACTTAACAGAATTTTGCCAAAAATTATTTCCATAAACTTACTTGTAGATCTTTCCATATTTCTCAATAGCCCGCACCCAGAGACACAGGGACTTGGCGGCAGCGGACACCGTCCCTACGATCTCAGGATCAAAGTCCGGTTTGACAGTGTACGTGCCAACTTTCTTCAGCGTCTTGTCCGATATATTGTCCTTGTCGAACTCGCGCAGGCGGTCCAGGAAGTACTGGTCTCCGAGCTGACGCTTCGCTTCGGCCCATGTTGGCTCTTTCTGATGGATTATAATGAAACAAATATTCCTATACGATAGCTAACAGGAGTTATACAAAATCACTACTAATAGTTAAGCACCGTTGATGGGTGTATAAAATACTGTACATATTAGCACATCTGGCGACTCTAAGACCCTCATTACCATTCCATTATTGATTATAGACACGGTTCGATTCCCGCACGGCACATCTCTTTATTTCTACAAATGGTTGTTCCGGGTCTAGGCGTCAAGTGTCTGTAAACTTGTATGTTTGTAATCGCATTCACAATACAGGAAAAAATCCTAGTGTATGGCAAAAAATACTTGACAGTAATTCTCATCCTTTTTCTACAGATTGTAACTTGGTAGACAACAATCAATGCAAAATTAGTAAAATTCACAAATAGCAGAAGTATTGTTATTTAACGATTAATTAAAAAGTTACCTGCAGCAATATGAGCACAGCCTCCAACACCATTTCCACCTTGTATGGAGGTTTCGCATAAGACTTCACTTCAGTGATATCCTTCTTGTTAAGCGCGTCTAAGGCCTGTGGACAAGTTTAACTGATATTATAAAAATAATGGATAAATCACGTTTTGTTCGTACGTTTGTCATAAACTTCCTATATTGTAATCAATTCGCAGATAGAACAATAAACTAGATCAATATATATTCTTTTACCTTAACTTACTTCTGCCAGCGGCTCCGCCCGCGCTCCCGTGGGATAAAAAAATATTTTATACTGATGTGGATCTGGTATCTACCCATATTGATTATTTGTTGATCTGACGTGATTCAGTAACAATTGAGTCTGTGTGTAATACACACAGACCCACAAACGCATTTGTAATATATAAATATTAACACCACCTACTGTAAAGCTTTCTAAGCCAACACGTACCTTGATGGCCTCCTCGAGGGCCGGCATGGCACTGGCGAGGTCCCTCATGGCAGCATCAGCCAACTTCTTGCACTGGACCTCCTCCTCCTGGGTCTTCTTGCTCCTGGCGGCGACGCTGCGCTGTTGCTCGTCCGCGTTGCGTTGTTGCACGTTGATGACGCCCATGTACTCGATACATTGCTCCGTGTATAGACCTACTTGGACCTGAGTGAGAAACAGTGGTGCTATATGATGTCTAGCTTATAGGTTTACTATATTAATTACCCCCCTTTCCCAATCCCCGATTCCCAAACAACACTTTAATTCCTAACCCCCAAAAGGCATCGCACTTGTAACGCCTCTGGTGTCTATGGGTGGCGGCGATTGCTTACCATCAGGTGATCCGTCTGCTCGTTTACTGGCGTCGTATGCAAACTTTGGATACAATCCAGGCAGATTGGGTCTTAGTTATCGAAGGTCGAAGCCTGGGTTATCCCAGGTTTACAGAGCCCAAAAAAGCAGTATCGCTTTTGTAACTCCTCTGGTGTGGTGTTTACATGGGGGGCGCCGATTGTTTACCATCCGACTGCTCGTTTGCCGTTTACCTTGGCCTCAGCGAGTTCCTCGGACATCTGTCCGACGAGTTTGGTGGTCTCCTCCACCTTGCCGAGCCCATTCCGCAGCTTGTTGGCTTGCAGAGCTATCTCTATTCTCTTCGCGCCTAGCATCCTGGAAGACATATATAATATTCCATTAGACTATACGTGTGTATCGTAATGGCTAGGCTCTTCTTGCGGGTATCGGGTGAGTCCACATATTTAATAGAGACCAGGCAACCCGTCAGAATCAAAAGCTGGACTATGAACCTTTTCTACAAAAGAACAGTATACCGTAACCTCCGCCGTTGAAAAGTAGGTTGAAGAACGCAGTTTATATTACCAAAATTAGGTTTAATAGAGAACGCCACTGTCCATCTTTGTTAATTAAAAATAGTCCAACAAAATCACTGTTTTTTTATTTATTTACCACTTTATTACACTCATACAATAGCGGGCTTAATACCGGATTGCATTTTCTACCAGCCAACTGCAGCAAATTAAATGTCAAAGCCCTCCCTAATAAATCTAAGCCAACTTACTCTTTATACCCCGACACAAGTTCGAGGTAGTTAGTGGGAGTGACGTAGTTGGTCCTCCTCATCTCCTGCCACATCCTGACGGAGTACTTGCCCACCGAGGAGTGAATGAGGGACATTATGGACGCCACCGACGCCCGGAGTATGTCCTCACGACTTTCTATCAAAGACTCCAATCTACGAACCTGTCGGTAAATTTAATGTCACAAGAATTATTGAGCAACAAAAACGGAAGGTAATCGAACCCCAGACAACTTGCTCGTCAGACTTAGTTGCGATCACTCTAAAAATGAGACAGTCGTTGGTTCAGTTCGGATTCGAAAACCGAGAAACGTTGACAATACTTTGCTTGGCCCGGGAATCGAAAGTGGACCAATTCGCTAATACAAAACAATACTACCACAAAACGTAATTTATAAGCCAATTTTGTTTGTAGTCTATAGACATTTGTAGCGCTGAAAAGGTTAAATATTGAATATGTTTTGATTTGCTGATATTTATGAACAAATCGCCCCCTCACCCTAGGTCCAGTGATGGAGGCGAGCAGTTCGACTCCCTGCAGGAACTTGTAGGCCACCTCCAGCAGGGCCTCGCGGGGCCACTCCAGGAACCAGTTCGTCGTGGTCGCGTTGATCAGGGCCGGGTACTGGCGGATACGGTTCCTGGTACAAGAATACACAATATTAACAAGAAAGAGACCCGCTTCTTCAACGGTAGCCTTCAATCCCCAATCCTTAAAACCTAACCCTCAAAAGACCGGCAACGCACTTGTAACTCACAATAACACTTGTAGTTGTCGCGACATCCATGCGCACGTTGTTCTTCATCTCTATTCGTTTAAATACAAAAAATAGAGATTGATTGTAGTAGTGAGGATTTATAGTTTTGCTTCAAGTAAAAAAAAAAAAAAACGTTTCTGTCCAACCTGCCTTACACGCATCTGCCTATCAAAGGAATTCTTCCAATAACAATTTCCAATACACCAAATAAGTAATAAAATTCTTCGCCTGAATGGATTTAAGGCCTTACTTTAAATCGGGCTATACTACACAAATTGTTATCAAATCCTCAAACAATAACATATAACACTATTTTATATTTATACGACAATACCTGAACTCCTCCCCAATAGGACTGAAGCACAGCACGATGTGCATGTGACTGCGCACCCGGTCCACGAGGAACAAGTATATGACCTCATTGGTCTGCATCAAACCGGCCGCCTTCATTGGCTTCTCTAAAGCAGTCTTTATCTGAAGAAAAATATACGAGTGGTCAGTTGCTGAAATAATAGCATTAGTCTATTTTAATACAAGACTTCTGGATCGATCTGGGATTTTGATAGAAATTTAAACAGTCGGAGTAATTTCAGTTATTAGAAAAATATCGACTCTGATTTGTTTAAACTGCGACTAGCGATCAGGAGTACCAAGAAAAACGCTCTGCACAACTGTTGATGACCTAACGTCGATATCCGAAACCTCCTCTTATAAGGGAGTCTTTAATGGTTGGTGACAATGATGATGAAGAAAACAAGGTGTCGCGCATAAAGGCCGGCAACGCACTTGTAACGCCTCTGGTGTTTCGGGTATCCATGGGCGACGGCGATTGCTTACCATCAAGTGATCCGTACGCTCGTTTACCGGTTTATACCATAAAAACATCGTTTTTTTTTCCTAAATCTTCTATAAACTAAATATTCATTAATAATATGGCGTTTAATAACATTAAACATTATAACATTAAACGCCAGGGGGCAAAAATTATCGGCGCTAGCGGAGGATTTGCCTTCAACATATTTTTGTTGGCAATCACAATCTATACTAATATTATAAAGCTAAAGAGTTTGTTTGATTGTCTGTTTGTTTGAACGCGCTAATCTCAGCAACTACTGGTCCGATTTGAATAATTATTTTTGTGTTGGATAGCACATTTATTGAGGAAGGCTATAAATCATCACGCTACAATCAATAGGAACCGAGCAGAGCGGGTGAAACCGCGCGGAAGTAACTAGTATTAAATAATTCATCTTGAATTACCTGTAACCAATATTACACTATCTTAAACAACTAAACCACTCTCAGCTTCTACTTACATCCTCAAACTCATCAGGTTTGTACAGGTTGGTGACCTCCCCACTGCTCAGTAGATTGTTCATGACCTCAGTGAAGGTCTCCTCAGCGATCTGAGTGTCGGAGAATATGAACGTGGTCTTCTTCTGGTCTACTCCACAACCCGTGTATAGGACCTGGAGGAACATGGGAGAAGGGTGAAGAGATTTAGAATAATTTATTTGGTTTAAGTGGGTGTATCTTTTTGGGCACTTAGTTTACTCGTATAAAGGATTGGTAATGATATTGGATTCGCGATAATCTATGTCAAGTGTTATTAATTGTACGTATTCGATATTTATTTTCGATACCAAGCTAATTTTCCTTTCAATATATTTAAAAGTAAATAAAAACCGGAGGGAGACAAGAAACACTGAAATGAAATAATACGACTGCACTGTTCGTGCTGTGGCTGGGCAGCCAACCGGCTGCTGCCGGCGTAGAACGGGTAGCGGGTTCAATTACCGCACGGAGCACCTCTTTGTGTGATCCACAACACAAACAAATGTGTATGTGAACTTGAATGTTTGTAAACGCACCCACCACACAAGAAAAAATACTAGTAAGGGGCAACGTTTATACATTTAAAATCGAAGTATTTCAATGGACTTGTGACAAACTGACGCTGTAGACGCTGTACAAAGAAGACTATTCAGGTAATCACCTTCAAATCCTCCCTAAACTCCTTGATACCGTATGTCTTGGTGACGACCACGGTGAACGATATGTACTCGCAGATATACGTCGCTAGCCTTGTAAGACAAGTTCTACCGGAACCACCTGTGGATAATACACATCACATCCTATTAATGGACCACTGCTGACCAACGGCCTCTTCTCATGCGGAGAAGGTTCGACCACCAAATTCGGTTCGAACTACCCGCTCTCGCATGTATGAGAAGCGGACGTTTTAAAACTTTTAAACCTTCGGGCCTCCTCATCGACCGGTTTATCTCTTATCATTTAGTCGTAGTAGAGATCTCTTCTCAGTTTTTTTGGCTCCACTCAATATGGTGACTATAAAAAACTCATTAAAATAAGTCAGAAGCCCTGGTTTGTTATACTCACCTATACCCACACAGAGCATGTTCCCCCTAGGTTGCGAGATAACGCGGACTATACGACAGACATGCTCTATGGCGTCCTTGAAGAGTACCAGGTCCATCTTCACCACGCCTGGACAGCTGTTGTACTCCTCGAGTTGGTTCAATATGTACCTAGCAAGGATTAAAGAAAGATTATAGAAAAGATGTCTTATGAGTGATAAGTATTGATTAAATAGGATACGTTTAAAACTTTGGGCCAACAGAACAGGAAAAAAATATGTAAAGAGATGACGAGGGTTGCGCTAATTGTTACGGCCAATAATTGAATCTCTTATCTTACACTATGTACTGCACAATATCGTATCAAAAATCCCAATAATATTTATTTGTTTATTTATTTAAAGGTTAATCAATGTAGAATAGATAGTAACATTGAGCCACTTATAGATTCACACGAATAGTGATTAGTAACTAAATATTTCGTTCTTAATTAACTGAAGAAGCTTACTTACTTGCGCAACGCGTCAGGGTCATTCATATCATCATACACCTCGTAAGGGTTTAAGAAGTGGCCGAATAGGGGAGGACTCTTGGACGGACACAGGGCGTGGAACGTCAGCTCGAAGTGCTTGCCCAGCATGTCGCCCACGTGGTTCAGGAACCACTCGCGGTCTCTGTGGAATAAATAAATCAGCCATGCCATAATTTCTATGGATTAAGTTATCTTTTTGAGTGCCACGATTGACAACATATACTTAAAAATAATCTGTAGTCTTGCTTGATAAAAAGACTATCGAACACAAAAAATATTATTTAAATCGAACCTATAATTCCTAAGATTAGCACATTTAAAATAAACAAACTTTATATTAAAGTATTAATTTTCTGAATAAGAAATATCAGTTTCCCTTACTTCTCCTCAGTGAGGCGGTCACAGAAGACCCGGAAGCACTCGTGTATCCACAGCCGCAGGAACCGCGGCTTGGTGTTCGTGTAGTCCTTGTTACTGCGGAGCAGGCCCTAGAGACAAATAATATTTTATTTTAATTTCATTTATGATTTGGAACCTTAAGTGTGGACTTTTTTAAGTGTGGGAAAGCCATTGTTCGGCACGAATAGGCCGGCTCGACCGGAGTGATACCACGGCCTTACAGAAAACCGACGTGAAACAACGCTCGCATTAGCGTTGCGTATGAGCGTATGAGTGAGGTTACCGGAGGCACAATTCTCCCTTCCCAATCGTCCTAATTCCCGATTTCCCAACAACCCTTAAATTCCTAACCCCCAAAAGGCCGGCAACGCACTTGTAACGTCTCTGGTGTTTTAAGTTTCCATGGACGGCGGCGATTGCTTACCATCAGGTGATGCGTCTACTCGTTGGCCGGCTTGTTCCATAAAAAAACAGTTAAATGATGTACCACCGTAATTAAAGACAGTTAGCTCTCACTTCAAAGATTATTAATTTATCAGAGACATTTAATTATCAGAAATTATTCCTTAGTAACAATTTTGTTCCGAAATCATTATCTGTTAGAAAATGTTATTTGTTTATACCTGGAAGATCTTGGAGATATCTCTCAGATTGAAGAGGTAGTGCATCTTGCTGGGAGTAGGCAGTAGCTTAGCTACTACGTTGTTGAACATGTCGATTGTCGCTATCAGCACCGTCTTACCTGTTACAAACAAAAATTATGGGGAGATGACTCAGCCAAAAATATTGTTTTCACTGAAATTTTTTATGATATATGTTGACAAACGAACAGGCTGACATGGGTGAAGTTGATTGCTTACTAATAAAGTCGCTTTATTGTGGGGGACACACAATCCAATGACTTACCGTGAGGGTTAGGCGAGAAGAGGTTACGTGCCGAAATGTGCACCTTTGCTTAACTCTTAGGAGATGAAAATGGTGTGACGATAAAAAAAGACGGTGAGGCGAGAGAGTTTGTTGAGCACTACTGGGCCCTATCTATTTTGTGGTTTTAAGTTGCATAATTACAAACACTTGAACAACAAGTTGTTCAACAACAAATTATTAACTCCTTAAAACCTTTATTGAAAGAATATTGCATTAAAACTGACCGACAGACTTGGTCTCCTCGTCGAAGTCGAGCAGATGCTGGCCCAGCATGGTGCCGAAGATCTTGATGAGCTGTTGCTGCGTGGGCGAGGACAGGTAGAAGGCGTGGAAGCAGGACAGCAGCCGCGGCGGCAGCGGGGACCGCGCCCCGCCGGGGGGACCCGCCGCGCCACACAGGACCATGTTCTACACGACATATCAACTTATTTACTGGTTCCATCTGATTTTGTTGTCAATTTTTAAACTCATTCTCATTCTTTGTCTAGTTTCGGCATAAGTCTCGGTCAGTCAGCCTATGCAACTCAATCAATCCTGATCTGTTTTTACTTTAAAATCTTTCTCGGTCTTAATACCAACTTCTATCTCCCTATCCATCTTTATCTCGGCCTTAGTCTCAGTCTCAGGATCGGCTTTGGTCTTATTTTCGACCTAAGTCGTGGCATCAGTCTAAGTTTCGTCTCGGTCTAACTCCTAACCCCGTCCTGAGTCTCAGCTTACGACATAGGACTCAGTTTCAGCATTATTCTCGGCGGTCTGGGTATGAGTCAGTCAGCTATCTCTCTCTCCTACTCCCTTCGTACAACTCGCGTTCTCTACCTTAAGTATGTAACATACCTTGACATTCTTCCTCCACTGCTTGGCCCTGTCGAACCAGTAGCCGTAGTCGTGCCACAGCCGCACCAGCTCCAGCGGCGGCTGCGAGCCGTAGTAGTCGCGGACGGGCATGTTGATGTCGTCCATGAACGCTATCATCTTCTTACCTACGTACACACATTCAGGGTGCTTATGGGTAGGCAGTGTCCGTCCACCCATAAGGTGGACAGATGACCTATATAGCGTGTAACAAAATACCCATACACATCTAGAAGCACTGAAGTATACAGGTGGAATAGAATCTGTACACAAAGTTTCTAAAGTTAAATCTGATCGCCTAGTACCAGTACCTACCTAATTTTGATGTTCGGTTTCTGGAATTTTATGTATTGGAAAAATTCATAACTTCGTTCCATGAAAACATGAGTTTAAAAAACCCTTCCCGTATCGTTTGTTGTTATCTAGAAATCGTGCATTTGATATGAATACCTCCTTTTTGTTATACCGTGTATAATGTTGCAGGGAGCCGCTGGTTACAGGTCGCCTTCAACCTACTTATTTGGAAATCATTAGGGGAAGTCTATATTCAGCAGTGGACGTCTTCATCATGAGTAGGCCCATCGTAGACCGCGTCATAAACTCATGGTGTAATATTGACGGGCCCTATCCGCCGTACTCAGAGTCATTTAATGGTTACCTAATCGAGTTCTTAGCAATAGTTTTCGATACAAAATTGTTATTAAAGAACAGTTTAAGTAATCATTAAATGTCTCCGAGTGTCGCAGTTAGTCCAGTACTGAAAGGCAAGAAGCTGATAATGATAAAGCATTAAATGCCAAGATGTCTCCGTTGCATTGTCTCTGCCTACCCCCATGGGAGACAGGCGCGAGGTTATGTATGTATGTATGTGTGTATGTATCCGTTACCTCCAGCCGGTACATAGTTCCCCTTGGTCCGCTTCTCCAGCCGGGCCTCTATGATGTCCTGTACGTTGGCGGCCGTCGTCTGCGCAGACATGTTGATCACTTGCGTGCTGTATCTGTGGGGGGGACGTTAACTAATAGGATCAGTAGTTACCTTAACTTACTTAAGTAATCTATTATTTTTGTCAGTATCTCATAAAACCTATATTATAAAACTGTGAAATTAAGTTTGTTTGGTCGTTATTCCTTTTTTGGAAGTGTGGTGCATAGAAGGATATATTTCTTCAAATTCACATGGGATACTTAATCTTCAATTGGAAGAATGGAGGTTGAGGGATTGGTCATAAAAGAAATTGGCCAGAAAATTCATACGGGTTGGTAGGATTAAAGACAATGTATAAGAAATTACCGATGTAAATTACAACAAAAAAATATAGTAGCAAGCCAAACCACAACACAGTTGGCGCGGTGGGTGGGCAACTAGCTGCCGCATAACGTATAGCGGATTCGATTCCCGCACGGAGCAAATATTTGTGTGATCCATAAATTGTTTTTTCGATTCTGGGTGTCATGTGTATGTGAAGTGAATGTTTGTAAACACACCCATGACACAGAAAAAAAGCCTAGAACGGGCCAAAAATAACAAATCTAAGGTAAATGTATACTGTATTATTGACAGTCGCAATACAGGCTGAGCCTAGTGCGATTGTCAATGTGTAAACTGGAACATGTATACATTGAGCTGGTATATTTTTGTTTTAATAAGAAAAATAAATCATCGAAATGCAAAACAGTACACTTACATGGCAGGATCCAAGCTGTTCAGCGTCCCCTGTATGAGGAACGTCTTCCCAGTGCCAGTGGGGCCCCCGATGAGCACTCCGTACCCTGCCTTCAACATGTCCAGCGCTATTATCTGGACGCGGATGAACTCCATCGTAGGCACCAGGATCATGTGGAAACCAGCACTGAATCGAGGGAAATTGGACTTTATGAGTTTCGAAACTAGGTTGGTTTTTGTTTTTATCTTATTGGTATTTTCACATTACATTTTATACACAACATAATATAAGTACATAGCGACTCGATACATAGTGAAATGGTTAAAGCACTTCTTACAAGAATAGAATGCCAAATAACATTTTCTTTTTTAATACTAATTTCGTTTTAAAATAGACACTGAGACTCTTGTAAAGCAATAATCTTATTCGCCATCTTTGCCAACTGGCCCTGTGGCGCAATGGATAACGCGTCTGACTACGGATCAGAAGATTCCAGGTTCGAATCCTGGCAGGGTCGCGATGTAATTTTGTTTTTAATTTTATCTTATTTTAACACACATTATAATAATTTATTTATTTTTATTATAACTTTCGTGAGACGTACTAATTTAATGATTATGTTATCGGCTTACTCGCGTAACTGTTTGACGAGAAACTCGACTAGTTTCAAACCATGCTAGGAGCTCATATTCATGAGCAGCATTCCGCGACACACTCTCTCGAGCCTCTAGCATGGCTTGAAACTAGTCCCGTTCTTCGTCAAACAGTTACCTACCGTTCTTTTTTAATATTTTTTTTTTATACTGACTTGGGATTAAATTTCCAATTGTCAGGCAGTTTCTCCTCCCAGGGTTTGAACTGCGCCAGTCGTTCGTCTACATAGTAGTCGTAGACGGTGTCCTTGAGTGGGAAGATACCCTCGTGTTCCCGGATCCAGTTGTCCAGCCTACGACGGGGCTCCTCTTCCAAGGTCGCACACACTGACCAGATCATGCTGCAAGGGTTTGAGATTTTTTTTATTAGATAGTTGGTATTTGTTGGCTGGCTTGTCAACTTGCGGTGTTGGCGACGATTTATTTATTAGTATTAAGTATTATGTTAAAACGGTTTGATACCAATTACATCAACAAATAAGGGGAAATTTAAAACTAGAAAAAGAAAATCCTAATGAAAATGACATGAAAAATTTAAGTCAGCAACAGAAACGTCACGCCTTTTATCCCCGAAAGGGTAGGCAGAGGTGCACATTACGGCACGCTATACAATGTACACTCACTTTTCACTATTTGTGTTATAAGTCTTATAAGTCCTTTGTAATAGGGGTTGAGCCTATTGCCATACATTGGGCACAATTCCAGACTCCGTGCTACTACCGAAAAAAGCCCAGTAATACTTTACCCGCCCCAGGAATCGAACCGGAGACCTATTGACGAGTCGCACTTGCTATCACTCGGCCAACGAGGCAGTCAAAATCGAGAAAAAATTACGTTCCAAATATTTAAGTTAAAGATGACTCACGCAAACAAAAACCGCATCTTGGTGAGTCCCTCGAGGTCGGACTGCTCGTCGGGCAGCGCGGGCGCGGGCTCGGGCAGGCGGCCCAGCAGGCGGCACATGCAGCGCACGCCCGTCAGCTCCTGCCCGCGCACCGACTCGCCCTCCTGCAGCGACAGCCGCTTCAGCTCCAGCACCGGCGTCAGGATCGACAGGAAGAAGCGCCGCAGCTGGGACACAAATGTCAGATGTCATTCGAAACAATGTAACCAAGAATTTTATTGTGAACTAGCTACTTACGCGCGGTTTCACCCGCTCTGCTCGGTTCCTATTAATCGTAGCGTGATGTTTTATAGCCTATAACCTTCCTCGATAAATGCGCTATCTAACACAAAATCGGACCAGTAGTTCCTGAGATTAGCGCGTTCAAACAAACAAACAAACAAACTCTTTAGCTTTATAATATTAGTATAGATCTGATTGAAAAAGAGTAGAACCTATGGAGTTTCTTGCTCGTTCTTCTCCATAGGAATCTACACTTTGGAACGAGCAAATAGAGCAACTAGAGGACTGACCGACAGACAGACGTTATTAATATTATTATATTTGCTTTGATGTTCAAAAGTGTCTTCCTGGTCTATTTGAAATAAATAATTTTGATTTTGACTTTGACTTCATTCATTGATATTAGATACTAGCTTCTGCCAGCGGCTTTGCCCGCTTTCCCGTGGGATAAAAAGAAGCCTATGACTAATTCCAGACCATAATCTACCCCTGTTCCGAACATCTCGATCCCTTTAGGCATTTTGACGTGACTTTGGCATTTATAATATTGTACATTATGCAGTTTACTGATGTACGCTGTTCAGAAAAATTGCGTCTAGTTTCAAATCACACTGGGATTCGTATTACCGTCGCGTTGATGGCTACCCAATGGCATTGTCATTCGCTACGTACAAAACTCCCAATATAAATCTTGGTGTGGTTTGTAACGAATCGACCTTAATTGGCCTGCTCCAATGAACGTAACGTTTCTATCCCGTTAAATATAAAACAAACTCATACTAGTGCCTCTGTTCACTTCCAATTAAGGAACATATGTAATATCGAATTATCATAGATACATATTTATCACAACGCAAACATTGTTTTATGTCAGTTTTCTGTCGGATCATAGTATCACTTCGGTTAATCCAGTCCATTTGTGCCGAAACATGGCTCTACTAGATGAAATAAATTAGTCACTCACCATCTCCCTGTACTCAGGAGACTCGATAGTGTCGAGCCAGGAGTTGACGTAGGGCCACCAGCCCCAGTCCTTGTAGTCGTTGTACACCATGCCGTTACGTGACACCGTCGCTGGTGAGGCCACTGCCAAGTCCAGGGTCTCGATCAGTAAGGTCACCTGGACACAAAATAATTAATTGTTTCGAGTGAATTCTTAACGTAAATTTTGACTACACGGTTGGCGCGGTGGCTGGGCAACTGGCTGCCGCGCAATTTGTAGCGGGTTCGATTCCCGCACGGAGCAACTCTTTGTGTGATCCACAAATTGTTGTTTCGGATCTGGATGTCATGTGTATGTGAACTTGTATGTTTGTAAACGCACCCACGACACAGAAGAAAATCCTAGTGTGGGGCAAAGTTTTTTTTTTTTTAAATAAAAGAAATGGGTATAATGCCTGAGAAAACATCACCATCATCAACCCGTTTGTGATAGCTAAAGTACTGTACTCGACCAGCTTTTTGTATCCAACCACTACCAGTCACCCTGCAGATACTACGTTATTTAGGTACTTCTACCAGTGAAACATTTCTATACTCTGATAATCCTGTCTTTTTTATGGTATAAGCCGCTAAAGCAATCGTCGCCGCCCACGGACACTCAAAACACCAGAAGCGTTACAAGTACGTTGCCGATCTTTTGAGAGTTAGGAATTTAAAGATTGTTGGGGTATTGAAGATCGGGAAGGTAGGTAATTGGGCTTCCGGTAACCTCACTCACACAACGCAAGCGTTGTTCCAAGTCGATTTTTCTGTGAGGCCGTGGAATCTCTCTGTTCGAGCCGGCCCGGCGTGTCGAAGAATGGCTCTCCCACACTTAGTCTTTGGAGCATACCTAAGTAACTATGTAGATGACCTTCCAGTACCTACATTTCCAGTAGTTTCCTCACCTGTGCAGGCATAGATATTCTCTCGCTGTTGACCAGAGTGAGCAGCTTGTTGTCGTCCATCACAGAGTTGAGGTTCTCGATCCATATCGCGTCCACCGGGCCGTCGAATATTATCCACTTCATGTCCGGAGAGTCGTCTAGTGTTAAAGTATTAATTTAAATAAAAATAATAATAGTTATCTAGGTGTAAATATACACAAATAATGTCAAATAATGGCGCTCTGATTAGCCGGTTCGACTAAACCAACAAATCAGAGCGCCGAACGCGCCTCGTTTCGATTGCTTTAAACGTAAAGCAAACTCGTACTAAGGGTACAGAGCGCCGAACGCGTTCTCGTTTCGTTTTCGTTCAACGTAAAATAAACTCGTACTGGTAAGTATAGAAAAAAAAATGTTAAAAACGATACTTACTTGTTTCTTACGTACAAGGTGAAATTGGCAACTCAAATTATTATTTCGAGTTTATTCTACGTCAGTTTCAAGCTCTCTCCCCACCCAAACCTACCTTGACAAGTGGTCCTCATGATAGAAGACAGGACACCATCCTTCCACTCTCCAGTAGCCAGGTTGTACTCTCCATACAACTCTCCTAGTGTCAGCGCTTTAGGGTTCATGGGGAAGGTGTGGACTACTTCGAACCCTGGCTGCTTCTCCCTATTCAGTCTGGTGAGAGTCGCAGCCAGCATCCTCCAGGATACTGACTTAGCTGTGTTCGTATCGCCTAGGAGGATACTTGAGTGACGGGAGTTCTGAAAAGTGAAGGAAGGAAATTGGAGCCTATCTAACCTTGGACTGAGTCCACGTTATTCTTGACTGCGAATTTTAATACTAAACACATCCTTATTAGTTAAATGGTTGTTGCTGAGCACGGGGGTTTGAGTTGACATATGTCCCCTTTTCTATTTACATGTGACTCAAAAGAGCTTATAAGCAGGTAAACGAGTAGACGGATCACCAGAAACGTTTACAAGTGCCTTGCCAGTCTTTTGGGGTTAGAAATTTAAGGTTTAATGGAGAATTGAGGATTGAGAAGATTAGGAAGAGGGGTAATTTAGCCTCCTGTAACCTCACTCTTACAATACAAACGCTGTTTCACGTCGGTTTTCAGTGAGGCCGTGGTATCGCTACGGTCAAGCCGGCCCATTCGGGCATGGCTCACTCACACTTAAAGCTGGTTAAAATCTAGTGTTCCATATCACAAAGATAGGCCAACCTTAGTCTCATAAGTCTGTATAACTTTATGCAGGGCTGCCTTGACGGGTTGGAGCCCGGCCAGCCTCATCTCGGCCGTGATGGCAGTCTCCAACATGTCGTAGTCCAGGGTCGGGATCTCCACGTCAGGGAAGATGTCCTGCATGATGCCGTCGAAGAGTGGCACGTCCTTCGCTGTGAGGCGGGCCACGTTCATGTCTCTCATCGCTAGAATCACCATCTTTGAACAAATATGGTCTATATTATTTGGATAAAGTTTATTATTTCTTGGTATTTGTCTACTTAGATTAATTTTGTTAAGGACAAACAGCGAGGATGAGGTCAAAGTTTTCGATTATGTGTCCCACGAAGTGGAATCTCCAGTTCATGGCGCTTGCAATAATGCCGAAATATCAGAAACTCATAGAAATTAGGTAAAAATCCCGTTTCAAGTTCTATTAAAATTGTTAGTGACCATGTCACTTTAAAAACAAAACTTATATCCCTCTGAAGTACAAACGTTCTATACGATATATATTTAAACGAATATGATCACTAAGGTTCCTAAATCACGTGCTCCATGTCAACCGACCTCCTGTTCTGGCAAGTTAGGGTAAGCCCTCCTCTTGATCCCAGCGTACCGCAGCAGTGCCACCATGGACCGCAGCCCGAAGTCGTAGTGCTCTTGTTTCGAGAGCTGCTGCATAGCTAGCTGGTATAGAGTGAACACCTGGAGAGAAGAAACCGGGTAGAAAGATGTAGAGAATTAATTCCAAATTGAATTATTGGCCCGCGTTCCACGTGCTCCTCAAAAAGCCATCAAAACCACCACAGATGGGGCCCAATAGAGCTGATGCCCGAACCGGAGATGTGGAAGATTTAACGGGTTGCCGGGACTCCAATTCGAAGAGCAGGAGTAGGAACGGGTTGGTAAAAACCAGTAAGAGTCTGACATTCGCCACCCGGGCGGGAAAAGTCATGGAATTATAACAATTAGACAAAACGTAACATTTATTTTGTTGATTATTTTTAATCAGAAATTTTTATTGATAAGCGTTGTTCCGTTAAAAAAATAAATTGATTAACATATTAAGCAAGAATTGACAGGTGTACCTTCTTAGCATTGATTTTGTAAGCAGTGAACCCGTCAGAGAAGAGAGTGTTCTCGGCGATGATCAGCGAGTCCGGCACGCACATGGCGATAGGACGGAACATCGACTTCAAGTTGTCTGGCAGCTCCGTACGGCCCGCGTAACTAAACACCATAAATGGGCATTTATTGGTACTGTTGTACTCTACTTCTGTGTATGTAGAAGTACGTACCTACCTTATTCTAAGGCTATGAAGATTCTAGTCTTCTACGGGACATTGCTCGTAAATGACGCAAAAAATGCAAATCACCCAACATATTAATCGAGTAACCTTTTAATGTTGAGTATGTTGCGTTTCACGTGGCGTAATGTGCACCTCTTTACGCGTTTCCATTGACGCGGAGCGGGGCGGAGAGGAGCTTAGCGGTGCACGAATTGACCAATCACTATGCTCGAAATCTCCGCACCGCTTCAATGGAAACAGCATGAGCGGGGCGGAGCAGAGCTGAGCGGATATTCATACAAATATACAGCGAGACGATGCGGTGCGGAGGACAGCGGGGCGGTGCGGAGCAGCGCGGTGCGGAGCGGACTGTGCTTAACACAGGGATAGTGACACTAACACGACGCATGCTAACGTGTGACAGAGACCTAACCGAGTAGGTACCGAGTATTACCGAATAAGCGCGAAGATTCACGAAGTAACCAAAAAGGGATGTCCAAGTGGCGTGTGTGAGAGTGTTGTTTAATCGATTTTCTTAAAATCGATTACTACGAAACAAATTACTTATCAAACAAAAATATATTTATTTTCAAAGTTATATTGATGTTTGAAATTTTCTTAAACAGTCGTTACTCAAATAGTCGTTAATGATAATTGATATTCAAGTAAATCATAACTTTCAATTGAGAAAATACTTTCTTTTAGTATTTTAATGTCGAAATCGAAATATCGTTTATTAATGACAAAATTAACTATATTTGTAAATCTTATTTCGTTTAATATATCATATAAAAAAAAACAATAAACTCTAAATAAAAATATCGATTGCGATATTTGATCGATAAAGGGTCTATTGTATTTAGACATGGGCAATCTCTCAATATGATTCCAAAAGTATGCTCCGCTCCGCCTCACTCCACTCCGCTGACCATTTTTCACCGCTCTTCTCCGCTCCTCTCCGCCCAACTCCGCGTCAGTGGAAACACTGACCACTTTTCACCGCTCGTCACCGCTCTTCTCCGCCCCGCTCCGCGTCAATGGAAACGCGGCCTTACCCATTCGGAGATAAAAGCGTAACTATGCACTTTGCATATCGATTAATTTCAAGTTACGATAGGAACTCATAATTATAAGGAACGTAACTGACGAAAAACGTGGTTAAGACGCACAGGCAAATGGTAACTGGCAACGTCCTCAAACATGGACATTACAACTACATGGCTTATAGACTTTTAGTAGATACCTGTCTCAAGATACACAAGCAACGTCACGCCTTTTATCTATGAAGGGATAGGCAGAGGTGCACATTTCGGCACGTAATGCCACTATACAATATACACCTACTTTTCACCAGTTGTGTTATAAGTCCCATGTAATAGGGGCTGAGCCTATTGAGCCTTAAGATACGTATTATAAATTCTTAAAACAAACCCAGGGTTCATAGTAATGAAGATGCCACAGTTGGGGTCGAGCTTGATGTCGTTCCCCTCAAATATGAACCGCTTCTGGAAGAGTGAGAGCGCGAGCAGTACTGCCAGTATCTGCTGCGCCACCACCGACAGCACCTCGATGTTGATGCGGTTGAACTCGTCGAAACAACCCCAGCAACCGCTTTGGGCTATGCCTAGGTGAAGGATTGTGAATTTGAGGTGTTTTCTAAGAAAGTACGGTAGCTGTTTTATATTCTTTATGGATGTTCGTTTAGCCGCTATCTCGTTTGGTGGTAGGTGATGACTTGGCGAATAACAGAGTATGCCCACCGTTGGCCGCATTATCGCAAAATCTAAGCAATTTATCCACGGACAGACCTCTCAGACACCCAGGACCACCAGTCTTTTTTATAAAATGATCACAAGTTCTATTTTTCATTATAAGTATAAATTCATTATTTGAATAGTAGTCCATCAAGTAAGGAAAACACGACTCAAGGAGGAGGAGCAATGTGAGATCAACAAAGATATTAACTGTCGTACTCAGAGTCATCTAATGATTACTTAAACTATTCCTCAGTAACGATTTTTACGGAAAATAATTGCTAAGGATTGAATTAAGTACCTAACCATTACCTAATTGACTCTGAGTACGGCGGTAAGTATTCCAAGAATGCATTTACCAGCGAAACACTTAGCCATGGACTTATAATCAAGTCCGTCAGAGCAGTTGGTGACGACCACCCATCTGGCCAGAGCTCTGCCCAGGTCCTTCACCGTCTCCGTCTTGCCAGTACCAGCCGGACCTTGAGGACTTCCACCACGGAACAGATGCAGTGCCGTCGTTAGGGTTATGTAGCATCTATTGTGAAAAATTCGAAGAGAAAACGTTAGGTAGCAACGATTTAAAGGAACGCTGAGCTAAATGTAAAAGAAACTGAAACTAATATTAAGCTCTCGTTTGTCGGTAAAGACGCAACATAAAACACTGTGTGTCTCACGTAGATTTGCGTTCTGTCACCAAATTCTTTTGAATAATTTGGTGTACGTAAAAAGAGAGAGTAAGCTATATAGGACTAGAAATCTGTGAAATGAGCTATCGTCGGTGGTATTTCCGAACTGATACTTACGAGCTTGAAATCTCCAATAAAAAAGTGTACCTTCCTTTTTAAAATTCCGGCAACGCACCTGTGTCTCCTCTATAACCATGAGTGACACTGATCGCTTACCGTCAGGTGACTAGTCTGTTCATTTACTCCCCAATCCATGCAAAAAAGTATGCTCATAAGTAGAAGGTACAGTACCTACTTAAATTAAACTCATAGCCTAAAACCCTTGGATATTTAAAATTTATCACCACCATTACCACAATATTTTATTACCTGTCAGTAAGAGGTGTGATGACGAGCCGTCCCGAGTTGCCGATGTACTCGTACGTGTAGATAGAGTTGGTGTTGGTCTGCTTGATGTAGCAGTCCTCCCGCTCGCGGTCCCAGTAGAACTTCAGCTGCGAGAACCACTCGAACGCAGTCACGTTCATACAGCCTATATTTTAAATGGAATATTATATCAATGTCTATTCTGCTATCAATTGAGTTGGTGTGTAGATATCTATATAATTTTAAAGGCCATGGCCCATTTAGTATGAAAACTATACCCAGAAATGAAATATGGCCGGTATGAAAGACAAATGATTGTACTTTTCAATGGTAACTGGCGCATCATTGTGGCTGATGGGGATCATAAAATAATAATAATAAAAAAATGTAATCTACTGTAATTGAAAACTTAACTTATAACTTGTGGTTATCTTTTTTATTATATAAGATATATAATTATATACGTTATTATATAAGAAAAAATAAAATACATATTTTTAAATGTTTATTCAGCTTCATCAATATCTATAACATTGTCCAAGAAAGCAGCAGGTGTATCAATATTTTCTTGATGTCTGGCCCAGGAGAAAAGTATACTACGCTTGCAATATGGGCACAACTTCCTATAGTGCGGCGGCCGTGAATACACGAACACGAACACGTAAGTATCCCTCGATACTCCCTCGACCATGTCTTGTTGGATTCACCAAAACATAAGTATAATATTGTTTACTCCTGACATGTCGAGACTGAATTCTCCCTCTAATTAATATTTTGTTGTCAACCAACATGCGGTGTCTGTATACTTCTAATGTGTACAGACCATTTCGACACCAGCAATTTATACTACGCTAACTTAAAAACCGTACTTTACAGTAGAGGCGTTTAAAGGGAAAAACGTGATAACTTTTACATTAATTAATAATTTTTTTTTGAAATTTGGTATGCTTAATATTTAATTTATTCATTGTAATATCTCATATTTATATTTCCTTAATTATTTCTATTTTTTGATTTAGCGCAAGTTAGCCGTATATAAACGTAATTCATCAAAAAAATGTTACATCTTATACACGTCTAACTTATGTTAGCGTAGTGTAGTACGGGAGGTCGTAGTGCATGATCAATCATCTGATGCATATTTCAATATTTTATAAAGAACATGTACTTACTTACAAAAAGAATAGTCAACGTACCATTAATAAACTTTTACATAGTAAACTCATAAGTATTTACTATGTAAAAGTCGCTAAGTCGTTCATTTTACAAACGAACAAGTATACACACGAACGCACTAAACTACGCTAACTATGAGTTAGTGCAGTGTTGCACGTACTTTGACCAAAGTGATCCGCGCGCATACTCCGCTAATAATAGTTGGCGTAATATAAATCGAGTGATTTCAAAAATAACCTTTACTTAGCGTTTTATAAGATTTGTAACTTTCTTATTTTTGCATATTTCTTCTCAATTTTTATGACGTATGTAAACACACATTTTAAGCAACTTGGCATAAAAAAAGATTTTTCCAAATTTCGAGTTAGCGTAGCTGGTGTCGATTTGGTCGCATGTGCTCGTGGCAGTAAGATCTGGCTAATCTCAAGTGATAATTCCCCAATGTAAACAAAGTCAATTCCTCATATGTAAGTTGAGGGAAATCGAGGGAAATGGCAACGCACTTGTAACGTCTACGTGTGGCTGCGATTGGTTACCATCAAGTGATCTGTCAGCTCGTTTACCGGCTTATACCATAAAAAAAAATTTAACAGTCCGACCACAGTTATCCACAGAAGCCGAATTCTTCTACCAGTACAAACTTTTGTTAAACTAAAAACAATTCCTAATAGAAAGCCTGGCTTTAACAACTCACCCATCTTATACATCCTATCGACGGTATCTCTAGAATGTATCTCAATAACGCACAGAGCATTGACTTTGGCGCGCAAGATCTTGCTGATCTCTTTACGTGACATCATCTGAAGTGTGGCGAGGATCTGGTTCTGTTTCTTGCGCAATTTCTTTAGCGGTTTCTTCTCTTTCATTATCTCGCAACGGCAGAGAGTTCGCGTGCAGTCTGATGTCCATTGAATCTAGATGTAGGTAGATGTATTATAAAATACATACATACGTAACCTGTCTCCCATGAGGGTAGACATATGTAACGCCAATTGCTACGGATCTTACATACTTACGTCTTTTGCTTCATCGTTTTTTAGAAATAAGGTACTAATTATTTAGGTATTGTTTTGTAAGTCTTACAATATCCTTTTTCCACTAGTGTTACTAATGGAACACAACATAACGTCACGCCGTCTAATACCCGAAGAGTAGAGATACGCTTATTAATGTACCCACCCACTGTTAACCAATTACCTATGTGATGAGTCCCATTCCCATATAATGATGGGTGAAATTATTACTACATAATATATCTTCCAGGCTCAAATCCAACTGAATCAAATAGCACATGAGACGACCAACAATATCAAAATAGGTACCTACTAGCTAGATATATAAAAACGTAACCGAACCTTGCTAGAAGTGATCCCAAGTTGTCCCGGCCAGTCGTTGATCCACTGCTCTCTTTGGTACTTACACTTCCTCAAAGCCGCTCTCGTCAATATCAGTTGCTAGAAACCCATTTTTTTATTACGTAGGTATTATGAAGAGGTACCTCAGTGTGGCACCACAGAGAACCAGATAATGACGTTCCAGTACACTTAGTGTGAGTTTATTTTACGTTTAAATTAATCGAAACGAGAGCGCGTTCGGCGTTTTGTTTGGCCGGCTTGAATAAACCAACCAATCAGAGCGCCGAATACGCTGTCTTTTTGTTTTTGTTCAACGTAAAGGAAAAAGCAAACTAGTACTAAGGGTACAGAACACTGTTCCAGATTGACTAGTCAGTCTGAGTCTGACACTCCCTCCCGCCTCACCCAAGGCAGGAGAAGCCATTGGATGATTTTACCCCTAAAAAAAAGACTGACCGATTATGAGCCAGAGCCAAAACCAGAGGACTGAACGATTATAGAATTGTATTTGATACTTCTAGTCGGCCAACAGATAGGCTAAATGGGCGCAAGGCTTTAGAAACTCAATATGTACATAACATACCTAGATCAAAATACCTAACCTAGATAGCTATCTACCAAAATATCTACAACCATATAGGAACAGCTTACATCTCTAAGCACAACTCTCATGGTATGCTCTAGCCCTAGCAGCCAGACCTCAGCAGGCCCGTCCAGCACCAGGTTATACTTCCATTCCACACACTCTCCGTCTTCTGAAGTCATGGCCTTGGCTACTGGGAGGCCCATGGGATTCTGTGGAAATAGGTGGGAATAGAATATCCATGTTCAAATGATACATGTATTAGCAGCTAGTGACTGCATGGTTTGTGTGGTTGGGCAGCCGTGCAACGTGTTACCGGTTTGATTCCCGCGCGGAGCACCTCTTTGTGTGATTTACAAATTGGTGGTTTGGGTCTGGGTGTCATGTGTATTTGAACTTGTATGTTTGTAAACACAACCACGATACAGGAGAAAATACTTATGTGGGACAAAGTGTATTTAAAAAAAAATCTAATAATTTATCCGTAGATCTGCTTTCTAAAGAATTTGCATAGTGCAAATCTACAGATAAATAACTAATTAACTGACCAAAAGTCTACATCTGTAGTGTTTTTTTTTTTTGTACATGAAGCATTAAAATAAATAATTGGAGTTTTAACTACAGGTTACCATGGTAGAGTTATTCAGACGAAAAATAACCATGCTTAATGATAGTAATCTATCAACAGCTTATAATCAAATGTGGTTATTTAAAAGCCATTGGTTCAATATATTAAATAAAACCATATACAAATAGTAAATAAAAATCATTTATTACAATAATAATTAACATTACCTGATTACAACAAGTACCAACAATAAAACATAATACTATTCAGTCATTTCTTACAGAAACATTATTTCTTATACTTAATACAGAATTAAAAAACCTCATTCATATTTTTGTAATAACTATTGTGAGACAAAATAGATTAACTAAAAATCACAGTTTATTCACATACAATAATGGAGAAAAGCTCTACTATGTAGTTTCGAGTTAGCATGCAGACAGCAAGCAGGGTCTATGCACATTGCTCATGATGAAGAGTTCCTCTGTGACTCAAAAACTAGTAGAGTGTTTCTTCATTAACCTTTAGTATAGTATATTATATAGTAGCCGGTATATAAGACATAATAGAAAATACATCGTGTCTCGCTTAGATCCGCACTCCTGGCATACCACGGGTTAATGTAAGTGAGTAAACCATGATTTTTAGTTACTTTTATTTAAATTTTAGTTAACATTTGTCAGTATCCTTATATCTACTATTGGTGACACCATGTATCTTCTCAGGTAAAGTCAGTAGTATCTTGAGAACAGCTTTCTTCACTTCATCGGAGCGACATGACCAGACCAGGTGGAGGTATTGGTTTAACAGTCCCAGTGCTTGTGAACTGGGGTGGTACATGATGAGGATTACTAGAGCCTGGAAGGATATAAGAATTTTGATTAATTTTTCATTATGCTATAATATTAACTCCTGCCAGAATATAGACGGCATCAATAAATGCCATTCATCAATGGTAGAATGGATTTGTTGATGTCTATAGGTAGTTTCTACCACGCTAATTATATTGATAGCTGATAGAAGCCATCAATCGATGGTAGAATGGATTGGCCAACACATGTGAATAGACATTACAAACTTAATTTATTATTTTTGTATGTACTAGTGATGTAATGAATATCATATTTTAGATATTTGCAAATGTGAATGCAAATAACTGCTGACAATATTTGTTACATCCCCAGTACATAGATAGTAATAAAATATAGTTTATAGTTTAAAAACCTTACCCTGGTATATAAAGCAGCTTCATTGACATCTTTCCAATTATGTTCCCAGGGAGGGCATTTCTTCAGTAAGTATAAAAGTTTGTTCCAATTATGAGAGTATATAGCCTTACAGCAAGCGATCCGATGCACAGATTTAAATGTTTTCAGATCCTTGTCCTGATACTTGGCATTATTTCTACTTTCCTGTAGCTTCAGTAAATTTCGTTTACAATATATCTTGATTGGGTCAAAATTCATTGGAGCCTCTATGAAGTCTATCACCTTTTTCTGCAAATATTTTTATTACCAATTACAAAAAGGTTAGTACAATAAGTTAGTTATTACCAAAAAATAAATTCTCGTGCTAAATATAATTCGTGAAACGGAGAAGGCATTAAGTACGCTACGTTACATAGTATAAATATTTAAAACATTTTATATTTAACGATAAAATAATAATAAAATTGTTACTTACCATGGTACTCATGGGCACAAAATGGCATTTTTCTAATATTCCTTCCATTTTGGATCTTGATTGTGAACTGTTTACAATGAGAAACTTCTAAATTGGATAAGTTTTAAGAGTTATTAATACACAATGTTTTTTGGTAGGTTAAAATCAGCAGGTTAGCCTTTGAGGTTAGCAAATACCACAACAAAAACAGATTTTGACAGTAAGTTTTGTTTTGAAGTTTTGACATTACGATATTTGGTGTTGTCAGCTTTCGTTCACAAAATTCTACCTTTAATTTTGTTTTTGTAAATTCAATCAAAATTACGGCAAAACTATATAAATAAAGTCAGTTATTTATTACATAGTTTTGACCTGTAATTTTGACGAAAAAACCAATTGAATGCTGTCTTATTACCTTATCAATCCTTATCCTAGTCACATTATCAAACAACTTCTTCAAATGCACTTGTATTAGAGATGGTTTCTTTGAATTTCCAAGAATTTCCAGCATATCATCATTGGAAATAAAATAAAACCTTGGAAACAGTTGACGCTTTGTCTCTAGATACTTTTCTAAGGCTCGTAGAATACCATCTAAATTATCTACCATTTGGTTCAATTTATTGAATAAATAAGGCTGCGGTTTGTATATGCAAGCTTCTATTGCATTTTTCCCAGCATGCATACTGTTAATCGAGTAAACAAGTTTTCAAATTAGATTGACACAAAAACGACCTCAAGTAAATGATAAATAACAGTAACTTGTATTCAAGGCTCACTTCTTTGTAACTTCTGTCCAGTCGGCAGTAAGTGCATCAAATATCAGAACTTCTGCAGGCAGTTGCTTTCTTATATCTTCACCAGTGAAAATAGTTTCCAAGTAAAGATAACGCCTTTGAACTTGTAAAGAAATCTGTATCAAGAAACCGTTTGTTTAGCTATTTTTAACGAATACAACAATGTTACAAATTCAAACCCAAGAAAAATAAGTATACCTCAATACACTCCGCTACATATCCCAAGGACTTTTCCCAGTAATCTACTTCCTTGATAAATGGTTCAACATATTTTGTTGATTTCATTGACGAAAGCTGCACTTGATGGTCTTCAAGAAACTAGGAAATTATTAAGTTTTTATATAAAGTTACTAAACTAACTTATATGTAATACTAACTGAACTGTTCATAATTAGCTGAATGTCGCAATAATTGATTACAACGAACCTGCATGACATCATCTACAGTTTTAATCTTATACATGTCTCCTCTGTGATGTGACATCTCAAATTTAGTACTTTTCCAAACTTCTCTGATAGCTTTAAGCCCATTCTCAATGTTTAGTTCCATAGTAGCAGCATTAGAAATTTCTGCTATTTCTTCAGCATAAGCTTGGAAATTAAGTTTCATTATCAAATCCAATTTGAAATCCTCCGAGTTCTGGTCAAACTCTCTGTATGTGTACAGAAGGCGAAAAATAAATAGGTATAACAAATCTAGATTCGTACAATTTGGATTTTAGTGGATACGAAAACAAACAAGTTTTGTTTTGTTCCTATAATAATTTATTTTACTTAGATGATTGCTGATCTTTACATAACAGAGTGTTTATATCTAAAAAAAGGAGCTGCTCACACAACTTGATTACAAACAGTAGGCCTATGTGAGCTACGCCTGGATGGTGCATTTGCCTGATGAACATGCGCAAAATATCGCTGACTACTTACACGCCCATGAGCGCCCTAATTCTATCCCAATGGCGCTCTCTCATGCACGGATTCTTCAAATCACCTATTAGAGGTAGAGTTCTTCTGAACGCATCAACTTTAACTCTTGTTGTATCAATGATTTCCCAATTTCTGTCTTTTAACTGTCGCGACAGTTTATTGAAATTCCTGTAAATTAATAATGAGTTACTTAAAACGACTAACGATACTACGAAGTATGAATAAATATATTCAATATATATATATATATATATAATATATATATAATATTTTATATATATATATTTTTTTATAAACTTTACCTGAACAAATACATGACATTCTCTTCCATCTCATCTGTCTCCATTTCCCAAAACGTTTGAGTTTTATACTTTTCCCAGGACTCTTCCCACTGGTTTACTAAGCCCCAGACTTCCTCCAGCTTTTCTAATTCCTTCTCCATCTTCAGAAGATCCAGATTCACTGGCGTACTGAGAATAAAATTCAATTTTGCAAAACCTTTTATCTAAATCAAGCAAATATAATTTTCGTAATTTGACTAACGTAAAATGTTAAGTGTTTGTTACATTTCTAATTAAGTAATCAATACAGAATATGTTTATTCTACAACTATGAATGCTATATTATTTATACTCTTTACTACCAATAATTAAAGGAACAATAACGGAAAGAAATTCAACTACGTTAGTGACGCTCTATTTAAATGCATAGTCTGAATATAATCGGAAACCAATTACGTTAAATTGAATACAGCCAGGCCATCACGTATGGCTTGTTCTTGTGCACGCAATGCATTAAGCTGTTCTCTGAAAGCTTTTAATTGGGCCAGAGCCTCTTTGCCAGTAAACTCAGAAGATATTGGTGCTGTCTTATAGAATTCTTCACAAAACTCTTTGGCTGCTTCTTTAAATACCTGAGTAAAATATTATTGAAATTGTGCAATTAAAACCTAGCGTGCAAAGATCACTTTAACATCTTTATTAGCTACTCCTGCGCGCTTTCGGATCTTATTGGTCACGATACGGCAAAGTTTAGAGTGCATTTAATTTTTAATACATAGAGTGTTCTAGAGGAAAGTTCATATATATTATAACACCGAAGTAACGTGCGTGTGTAAAGTCGTGAGCAATAGCCAGTTTGTATAAGAAAAAAATAAATAAAAATACAGTAGATCTTACTTCAGCTTGATCTAATAGATCAGTTTTGAATTTTTCTTTGTTTGCTTCGAGGTTCTTTTTAGCTTCTTCCAAGACACCTAAGTATTGTTCCCATAGCAGAGGTATATTTTCATGACGAGTCGTCATATCAGAACTGAGTTCAACCTCAAATTTCACTACAATGTTAAGTCGAAATAAAATTGAATGCATTAATTTTATTACTTCTATTATAAGAATCACAATCACATGAAAAATTATTAATATCTTACCCAATGTTAACATTTGATCAGTTATTGGAGGGAATGTTTTTTCTATTTGAGCTATTTCTGATATTAATCGATCATAAGTATCAATGCTTTCTTGAAGCTCCTTTAAATCTTTCGGTACCTAAATCATGAAAATATTAATGCAGTTTAAACCAATTAAAATGCAGTGTTTAAAAAATCTTACACTGCAATACCTAAAAGTTAATTTATTACATTAAAATCAAAATCATCATACAAACACCAACCTTCATAGCTTCTTCACTACTTTTTTCAACGTAATTGTAGATTACATCGATATCAGCCTCAGTGATAGTTCGTAACAATTCTCCTAACTTGGTTTGCCAAACAATACAGTGAGATATAATTGACTTCTTTAACTCACTGGAGTTGAGGGTTATGAAATGAATCTAGAAAAAATAATAACAAATATTAGTCAAACACGATTGGATCCACAAAAGAGCATACAATTTTATTTTTGTTACATCTACCTGATTGATAGTTTCTTGAATTTGAACAGAATTGGCAAGATTACTGTAATTTATAATAAGATCGTCAAATTCTTCTGCAGTATGCTGTTCAGTTCGATAATTTGCTAAAAATTCATCTTTGTTTACTGCCCAAATATGCACGTAAGGATCCCACATTTCCAAATGATCGATAACTAACTTAATATTGTAATCAATTTCTGAAAATAATGATGGATAAAATACGTAACTTACTGGAATCTGAATACTTCATAATTATAATTAAAAACAATCTTAGTAGTGTAAAGTGCAAGTATAATTCAATGCATAATTTACCATCGTTAATAAATCTCTGCAATTTATTACAATCCGGATCCGTAGCTATTACTTCATGAAACTTTCTTAAGCCACCAGATGGCAACGAAAATTTTTCATACAAACGAGGAACTGAACTTATTATATGGACGATTTCTTCAAGAACTGTCGTGAAAGTGTCTTGAATTTCTATTTTTGAAGGTATATAAGTTATATTCTTCCCAACTAGGTAGAGGTCCATTTTTAACAAGGGTGATGGTGCCATTGTTCCTGAAATGTTAGACACGAAATTAAAAAGTAGTCCCTAAATATCGAAAATCGTAAACTAACATAAATATGACTTACCATCTCCATGTACACACTTATACATGTTTTGCATTGTTGACTTTATACCCAACCTCAAAGCATCTTCTAAAAGTTTATCAAATCTTCTAACATATTTAATCCAATGTTCTGCCATCTTGGAAAGAATAATAGGTTTTATTTTATTGTCATTTTATTTTAATAATTTTACACGGTATAATGAATTTACCTGAGTAATATGAGCTTCGAAGCCTTCATAAACTATGACGAGGTAAATCACTATCAATTTATACATTTCTAGAACAGAATCCATAGCTGTACTTTCCATTTTGCGTATGTTGGCCCTAAGAGTTTTAATTTCAAAAACGTTATAAATATCAAACTCCACAAAGGGAGTATCACAAATCTTTTCCATAATTTTTACTAAATTAACATTACAATTTTTGTATGTAGTTAGGAAATCTTGAAGCTGAAAAAAAGAAATGAATTCTATAGGCTGTTTAATTATAATGTTTAATTGTACCAATAGCAGCAAGTAAATAGTGAAATGAAAGAAAAAATAAGTTACTTTAACTTACTTCTCCAATCTGTATTACACAATCTGCAATGTATGCATCGGACATTGTAGAAGTCCACGTAAGTTTCGTAATTCCCGGTTGCACTTTCTTTTCACAAGCCTAAAACACAAATATTACCATTTAGTAGTTTTGTTTTACACCTGACAACATTGCCAAAAGACAACAAAAATTTATTATTGTTTCAAATAAACATAAAAAGTACTTGTTTTATGATTCTTATTATTTATTTGTAAAAGTTTTGTCGAATAGTACCTATTTAAAATTTATTTTTACTTTCTAAGAACCAAATTGGAAGAAAAACTACCTACCAAAAATTAATTTCCAGGAAAGTAACGGAACGCAAGTGTCAAATTCAAAAATTTTGACATTGACAATTAAATCCATCAAAATATTTGAAAATTCGTACAATGAAAATATTATTCGCCCAGTTGGGTTTTATTTATCATTTTAGTTAATTATAATTTTTATTTTATTATAAGTTAGTGTTTTATAACTCAACATGAATACAATGATAAATCTAGGGGATCCTGAGCTGGAACTCATCGATCCAACACCGAACGTCCACACTTTGTTTATACACTTTGATAAAATGTTTTTCTGGACAAAACTGGCTAGCAGGGCTGTGGTTAGATGGAGTAAACGTATGTACTCATGTGCTGGCATTTGCTCGTAAGTACATTTCATTTGTTTGTAACATAAACTAGTGATTTGGTAAAAACAGCTGTTAATTGTAAAACCAAGTTAATTGAATCGTTACTATAATAAAAGCCCCTTGAAGATACTCTCCAACAGACTTTTTAGTTGCTCGTGTATTATTTTTCTCAAGAGCCCAAAACAATTTTTTTTATAATGTTTATAATGTTAATTTTGTATTTTTAACTTGCAGATATGAAGGCAGGGGTGGTCTCTGTGACATTGCTTTGAGCGAGCCTCTACTGAAACTGCGGCCTCGCAAGGATCTCATCGAGACCCTGCTTCATGAGATGATACATGCCTTTCTATTTGTTACCAATAGAGATCAGGACCGAGATGGCCACGGACCTAACTTTCAGGCACATATGCACAGAATCAACAAATCTGCTGGGCTAAATATTAGCATATACCACAGTTTTCACGATGAGGTAAACTTCAATTGTTGATGAACTTTAGCAACACCTTTTATCCCCAAAGGGTAGGCAGCAGAGCACATGACATGTAATGCTGCTATACAATGTACACCCACTTTTCACCTTGAACCTTTGTTGAACTTGATTCTCTATCATTTCTGCTTACCCCTGGTTGCATACTGTTTATTTTACAGAAATTCGTGGATCCTAGTATAGAAAGAAGTGTGGTGGGGAAGTTGGTGATAATATTTATATAGCATATACCAAGCATTAATTAATTTTACATTTCACAATTTTCATTTCCAGGTCAAACTTTACCAAACTCACTGGTGGCGATGTAATGGCCGTTGTCAAACAGTAAGACCCCATTTTGGTATAGTAAGGCGCTCCATGAATAGGGCTCCAGGGCCCAATGACTGCTGGTGGGATGACCACAAGAGAAAATGTGGCGGTACCTTCATCAAAATCAAAGAGCCAGAGAAAAAGACTAGAGGCAAGGCAGCTCCTGTTACTAAACCAAATGCAGACATTACGAGATATATTACAAGTAATATTAAAACCATTAATAACATACCAAATACCTCTAGTAATAGTAAAGCGGTGCTGAAAGATTCTAGCAATATAAAGACTAATACTAATGTAAGGTCTAATAACTCGAGTACTCTAGTAGTAAGTAAAAAAGGAGTTGTGTTCAACCCCACTTCAGTAAAACCTCCAATGAAACCTCCTTTACCTCCTGTACCAGTTTTCACTGGCAGTGGCCAAAGTATTACAGGAAGCTCTCGACACATTGACAATGTGACTGAAACAGTAAGAAATATATGGGCTAACAAACAAATTCCTATAAAGACAAACTCTAGTCCAGTACTTAGAAAACCTGTTACAGTTGTAGAGACTGGTACTAAATCTATCAATAAAGTTTTAGACTCTACTACTAAAAAGCATAAAGCAGACACTAATATTGAACCTCCAGCCAAAATTAAGAAAATTGATGATCACAAGAATGCAACGTCAATACTAAAAGACTTGTATGGGGATGATTATAAATTGACACAATCCAATGATAGTAAAAAGTTAATTGCTGTACATGTTAAAGTTGATTTAGTTGCTTGTCCTATATGCAATGAAAAATTCAGTAATGAAGAAATTAATAAGCATTTGGATGAGTGTTTGAATAAGGATATCATTGAGAAACTGAGCAAGGATGAAATAGTAGAAGAACAAGAAATTAGACCAAGTGCAAGTAGAATAGATAGTGTACCTGCAAAAGTTACTGTGAAACCTGATAGTACAAATAATAATAATTTCATAGATTTAACTTGGCTAGATACTAATTCTGTAAACACAAAACGTAAGAGAAAGACTGAATCGCAAGCTACATTAGAATCTGTGAATATATATAATGTGAAATCACAAGTTAAAGATAAAGATAACAGTAGAAGAAGATCAGATAGTTTCATTACCAAAGAAAGAGGAGATTATTTGTCAAATGAAACTAAAATGGAAAAAGTAAAAGAAGTCAAAACTGAACCAAAGGCTGGGCCAAGTGTAGAAAAAGAATTTGAGCAAACATGTCCGTGTTGTGGAGTGAAGTTTGATAAACCAGTAGAGGAGCATTTAGAGGAATGTTTGACTTTCTTTGACAATAATTCTACGATACCTGATGAGGGAGCTAGCACGAGCTATAGTAATAATACGACTATACAGATAGATGACGACGAAGATGACATATTTGATGAGACACAGGTACTGAATGCCACGGGAACTAAGACTCCATGCCCCTGTTGTATGGAGATGGTGGAGATAGATGACATGAATGCTCATTTGGATATCTGTTTGAAGTGATTTTTGTACAAACTTATATTTTTATGGGTATTTTTTGTTAGTGTTGTTGATTACCGACATGACGTTAGTTTTTTAGCCGCCTTACTTCATGTTTTTGTTGAAAAGTCCTTTGTAATCATACAATTTAATATGAGTAAGGGATGGTTCATATCTGACGGAACATGCGTGGCGTATCATCGGTCGCATAACGCCAGAACAGACAAATGTATAGAAAAGCAATTGACCGTTCACACTCAACCGATGATACGTCAGTAAGACCGATGATACACTCGAAGTATTTTACGTCAGATATGAACCGGCCCTAACTTATAGTAATTTTGGTTGGTTTTTTTCTGTAATTGTAGTTGAATGACATCTTACTAGCATTATAAATGTGATTGTGTGTATTTGGAACAGGGGTTGATTTTGGTCTGGGCTAACACAGGCTACTTATCCCACGGAAATGCGGGCGAAGTCGCTGGTAGAAGCTAGTTTTAAATATATCTAGTTCAGCAATGAGACTGTACGGGTACCCTACCTATGTTTTGAATCGTTTTTATTTTTTAATTTTAAGATACTTCTCCTACAAATACCCATATCATGTGTCAATCAACTCAGTAGTTTTGTTTCCATCACATTCCTCTGCCAATAATAATAATGTTTTTATTATGTTTAATTTAGTTTTCAAGTTCAATTTGATGATTATGATGTGATATTAAAATAAATGTGATACTTATTTAATCAATTTACTTTTTTTCATTTTGTACTAATTCATCCAGGAGTAAGGGAATTCTGATTCTTCTAACGTCAAGTGTGGAAGAGCCATGCTTCGGCACGAATGGACCGGCTCGACCGGAATGATACCGCGGCCTCACAGAAAACCGACGTGAAACAACCTTTAAATTCCTAACCCCCAAAAGGCCGGCTACGCACTTGTGACGCCTCTGGTGTTTCGGATGACTATGATCGGCGGCGATTGCTTACTATCAGGTGATACGTATGCTTGTTTACCGGCTTGTACCATCAAAAAAACAAGACCTTGTTTCCATCTTGGGTGAGTACCTGAACATGTATTGTTGTACTTACCGTGATGAGCGGTTTGAACAGCAGCCGCTCCTCATCAGATAAAGAGTCCAGAATCTTGTTGTATCCCTTCACCACGGCCAGTACACTCTCGTACACGTAGTTTATAGTGGAGCTTTTTGAGTAAACCTGATATTAAATGCATTTTGTATATTAGTACCTATTGGCCCATTGTTCCAATGCTAAGTGCGAATTCTATGCACCGCAAGCTTAGGGTCGAAGTTAAGAATCTGACTACCTTCTGTTTCGAAAGGTAGTCAGATTCTACAAAGTCCTTATTGGACTTAAACTAGAACTAACGTGTTTGTAGTTTTTACCTGAAAAGCATGTAGAGGTATGTCCATCATCAAGTTCTCCCAATGTGCAGCTTCATGGCACAGTTCCAGAATGTTCCTGGAAACATATATAAAATCTTCAGATCTTTTTGTCTTAACTAGCTCAAAGTGGAATTTGTTAAGATGTCTAGTGTTGAACATAGGCTTCTCTCAACCCGGAGCTGCGGACAAGCAGGAGTAGGAACGGGGTAGTTTTTAGCCAGTAAGAGTCTGACACTCCCACTCGCCTCACCCATGGCAGAAGAAGTCACCGGATGATTTTCCCCCTCATAAAAAGGGCTTCTCTCAATGACTTACAGATTGGTCGGTAGGAGGCGACGTGCGTCCAGCGGCTGACTGTCACCTCTATCAGATCGTCTTTGTGCCATGCGGTATATGAACTTACACATCAATATTACACTCCAGTAGTCCAGGGAACTCTGCACTCTTCCTCATCAAGGTCTTGTTCAGTCCGACGCCGCATTTTTCATCCAAGTTGTGCTGTTAAACATAGTATTATGTAGCTTGTTAGTGTTTCCCAGAAAATTTGATCTGTTATCTGTTCTGTTATATATTTTATCTGTTCGGAACGAACGCTGAACAAGAGACGTTTGAGCGATTTTTATCTACATGTGGTTACTAAATATTTATCTATCTTGGTGTATCTCTTCACTAGATCTGTCTTTTAGACAAAAGCCTAAATGCCAATCCCAATGTCTGAAATTTGTAGATCCTCGAACCAGGATGATATTGTCAAAGACCCTTCATCCTACAGGTTCTCAATCTATAGACTCACCGTCCAGGCAATCCAGAGCTCCCTAATGGCAACATCAATAGCTCCCATCAGCCTATTCACGTGCATAATCACATCTTCAGAGCTACTGCAGGGCAGCAGCCACGCGGACGCATCTGTCATCACCTGTTGAAAAGGCACTAGCATGAAAACAACGGTAGAATGTTCGAGCAGTGTCGGTTAAGTGCAAGCTGGTGGTTTCTTCCAAACCCTAAGATTGTTTCACAAGATTGCTGGGTTGTTAAGCATCTTAGAAATCTGGTGTAGAGTTTGTAAACTGAACTACCGAACTGCCTCGTTGGTTGAGTGGTCGCAAGTGCGACTGTCGGACAATGGGTCTCGGGTTCGATTCCCGGGTCTGGCAAAGTATTACTGGGCTTTTTTCGGTTTTTCGAAACTTTCTCAGTAGTAGCACGGAGTCTGGAATTGTGCCCAGTATTTGGCAATAGGTTCACCCCCATATTACATGGGACTTATAACGTAATGTGCAACTCTGCCTACCCATTCGGGGATAAAAGGCGTGACATTGTGTGTATGTAACTATCGATCGAGGTGGTGAATACTGAAGAATAAAATTGTGACAATACTTACGTTTTTAAGATATACAAGTCTATTCTTCCTCATCTTGAGCACAGATGCCCTGCCTGCGTACGACGGCATGTCAGCTGGGTAGTGGCTTCGTGTGGACACCATATCCTTCTTTGATTCTTGCACTTCCTCGCTGAACATCGCCCACATCTGTTCGTAATATATTTTTTGTAGCATTCTTACACTAGCTCCTTGTTTTTTCTAAGTGATTCTAGAGAGGTCATTTGGTTTCAAGCAATTATTTTATAATATTATTGGTTTCAAGTCATTAGGTAGATACCTAAGTAAAGATAGTAGGTAAGTAAAAGTTATAAAATCTGGACAAATCTATCCATATAGAAGATTAGGTCTTGGTATAAAAGTAAAACAAGCAAGTACTCCACCTCAGAAGTCTTCCTCTTGAAGACACGCTTCAGATTCTTCCGCTTAGAATAGTTGTTTAGAGAATACAACGCGACCACGGCCTCCTCCACGTGGTTGACGCCTTCAAACACAGTGTCCACCAGGTTCTCTATGATAATCTGCAATGCGGAAGGCATTTTATTATTAAAATAATACTATTAACAAGTATTAGTTTAGAATGTAAGTATTGCCGGAGAGTAACGCCTAATTATTAATACTCTATAGGTACATTTGAATATTTTCATCGGTTATGAGTTATCGTTCATGTCTAGTTTCAAGTTCGATGGTATTGATTTGCATTCCCATCATAAACTTGCAACCAAAATATTATTCATCAATTCACCAACACTCGAATACTGAAATGTTACTACATTTTAAGTTGTAAGTACTTAAATATCGTGCTATCTCTGTCATTTCATAAACAATTTATAGTGACAGAACTATTCTTGAGTGGCGTTTGAGTATTTGACCATAAGTCACTAGTTTTTCTCGAAACTTACCTCAATATCCTTGATAATAGTTCTGAAGGCAAGAATGTCATCGTACCACGAAGGAGCCTGCACGTCTAAGATAGTATTTCCCACTGCCTTTACATCTAACAACGCTGCAAAGAACATGCGCTCAATTTTCTCGCATTTAGCTTCAAACTGATCTCCTCGGGCGCCGCCGAAGTATGGCTTGTTTATAGTTTCGAATTCGTTGATTCTGAAGTATAAAATGATACATAGGTTACACATTACAGGTTCGTTATGGGGAAACAGTTTGAAAATAATAAAATTATTTCAAAGTCCAAACTAACCTTCCAAAGATAATCATGCAGTTACAAACGTCGAGCATGTCGAAGCACCTCTGTATGAACGAGTCGATGTAGTTGAAGATAGAGCCGGTGTCCAACACCCAGCTGTCGGGATTGTCATCATTGTGAGCCTCTGCCATCACGTCGTAAATCTCCCTGTACTTCTTGCAGCAATCGATGCACTTACTGAACTCTCCTAACGCCTTAATCGTATTACCGTCAAAAAGATCATCCAGCTTGATGTAATTCCGGCAGAGAATGATGATCTGATTGCTCAAAGCCTTGAACAGATTCGTGATTCGAGTCTCAGAGTTGTAAGTTGGGGATTCCATCCATATGAAGCGGAACAGGTTGATGATCTGAGGAATGTGCTTCGCTATCTCGTCAGGGTCCACCACGCACTCCAGTACTGCGCAAGGCTGCTTTATAACCTGTAAGTACTCAATGTTCGCGGTCGCCTCTCTGACCTTCTGGACGATGTCTTCGCATAGAGACTGGAACTGGTGTATGAAGGTGGAATGTGTGGTTACGAGGATCTTGGTGATGTGTTTCACTGCCGGGTTTTTCAGTTGGTGGAGTAAGGCGTTCAGGTTTTCATCTGCAGAAAAAATCACAACGTTTGTACTTGTATTTAAAGCCTGAAAGGTTCTTTCTGTCAGAGATTAGAATGATACTCACGTCTATAAACCCAGAAGTCATATTCATCGCTAGGGCATAGTAATTCCTTCTGCGAAGCTACAAAAGCCGTGTCTTCCAAACACGACTTGATCTGATGAGTCCAGTAGACCACCACACCTTCGAGTCGCTTCACCAGTTCGCGATCTGCGCTGGCTTTCTCAAAAGATAGATTTTGACCCTCCCGAGGTATGTATAGGACAGTTAGACCCAACATTTTATAGTACATGTCCGTTAGTTTAGCGAGGAACGTGTGGATATGGGTGCAGAACTCGCTTTTGACACCTGTAAGCAATATAAGTTTCATAATGTTGCTTTCTAACCAAAAATCAGTTTACTCACATAAATCAATGGAGAAACGCTCTACTAGTTTTGAAACACAGAGGGACTCTTTTTCATGAGCAGCGTGCGCAGACGCGGCGACGTCGCGCAGCCTACTGAGAATCCCTCTGTGACTCGAAACTAGTAGAGCTTCATTTGTGTGAGTGTATTATAGTTATAGTTAAAATTTTGCTTTTTATGTGAAGCATTTACTGATACCACTTAGATTAACTTCAGCAGTGTTATTAAGCAAATAGTTTACTTCGTTTTTACTATCCTCGTATTCTAAGAAGATCTCTAGAAAAAATAACTCGGTACTTACTATCAGGCCAAGCAGTAATGGCAAAGAAATAAGGAGCATACACATGCTCCATCATATTGATCACGTTGGACTCAATGGAATCTCTGAACGTGCCGAAGACGATGTCGTCATGGAACGTATCGGCTTTGAACACATAATCAGGGGGTCTTATGAAGTACGTCAAATCGTATACAGGGGTCAGAGGTATATCGTGACTAGCTCTAAGGCATTCTCCTTTGAAGTATATGCAGAGTATCAGACTCTTCGGTTCGAGGAACCAGTCTTCGATGTGCTGTCTCGTGTCTGGTGTCCAGTCTTCAGGGCGGAGGTCGTAGATTGTGGTCATCCTGACGACGTAGTCAACGAGCTTCTCCAATTCTTCTGGATCGTATATTGGCTTTTGTTCCCGTGTTTGTTCTAGTTCACGCTCCAACTGGGCTAGACGTTCGCGTTCTGGAAATTAGTAAAAGTATTGTGTAGTTAGTTATTGTACTAATCTATTCGTAAAAATACGCTTGGTGCTACGCGAAGAACGTAGTATAGCACTTTAATTTAACAAAAAAAAAAAAACATTTGTGTCTGTTCAATCTGCTAGGCTTGTAGTACTATAGTAAGTTTTAATAATTGAAGTTGAATGGTACTGCATTCTTCTAGGGATAATAGTTGTGAAAAGCTTAAGTTCACAAGAACTTGTGAATCATTGAAACTCTAAAAGAACTCAAGCGTTAATATAAAATTGATAATCAAAATTAACTTCTTAAAGTTAACTGTGTTTTAATCAATAACTGACATGACAAACGTCTGCTAGCATTAGTTAAAAATCACCTCTATCTTCTTCAGAGTCGTGGCTCAAGTCATCGCTCCACGCAATCTTAGGCCGTTTGACCACAGGGGGCATTATTGTCACAACCTCCGGACCCTCCGGCTTTCCCTCTCCGTCCGCCATTTTTAATATCACCTAAATACACTAATTAACTAAATCGGCAACTTAATTGGACAATTAAATTACGTTAAAGTTATTATTTATTGATATTTATTGACATTCCATGTTTTCCGTAGAAAACAATAGAATGACAATGTTTTGAAAGTTCCCGCTTTTTCTGTGTTACATTTTTTATATTTTTGTTGAATAAAATATAAGTGGCCTGTTTTGTGGCTTGCTTTGGACTATAGAGTTTGTATATCGATTCAACGTTGCATGGTAACGTCATGGAATCCCCTTTTGTCGGGAAGGTAGGTTTGGGTTGCACCGGGGTTGCACTCAATTTTGTTTATACGCTGTGGTCCCGTAATTGTAGGTATGTTACCGGGACACTGGTGTCTGCGATCTGTGCGAAAACTTTCATATTGATTAATTTTATTGTACTCTACCTGACAATTAGGCAATTTGGAAGTCTTTGGGGTCTTTGATTACTGATTTGATAATCCTTCCATGCCGGTTTTGGCTTCGGCGACTGTTTCTTGACCTATTGCGTATAGCATGGGCTCTCATGTGGCTGACAAATCCACCTTTGTTTATAAATATTCTGCCACAGGACACGTGAGAGCAGCATTTACATAATTGCCTCTGGTTTTAATTCATCCCGCTTAGCGTCCAGCTTTGAAAGCCGATCTTTGAGACTCAAAGTTAGATATTATGATTTGATAAATACCTCTACGAAATAATTCCTTGTCGTTGGCGGACGTATGTCAAATTGAATACGTCATCTGTGAATAATTAGATAAAATATTTACAAATATATTACTACGATTTTATTGATATCATGTTGTGTGTGCGTTGAAAAGCGTGGAGGTTATTCTTAGTGGATTCTCGTTCTGTTGTTGTTCAATTTCCATGAGTTTAGTTTTTCCATTGGCTAAGTTTGAATTCTGTCGGTTGGACGAACGGTCAACGCAGACCGTTGTGAAGTATTATTGTGTTGGTTTGCTCTCTTTGCGGTTACGGAGTTATGGTGGTTCAAAGGTATGTAAATAATAAGTAAATAATTACTATTGTACTATTGAAGTGTGGGAAAGCCATGCTTCGGCATGAATGGGCCGGCTCGACCGGAGTGATACCACGGCCTCACTGAAAACCGATGTGTAAAAACGCTTGCGTTGTATGAATGAGGTTACCGAAGGCCCAATTACCCGCCTTCCTAATCTTCCCAATCCCCGATTCTCCAACAACCCTTAAATTCTTACACACTTGTTAAGTCTTTGGTGTTTTGAGAGTCCATGGGCGGCGGCGATTGCTTACCTTCAGGTGATCCGTCTGCTCGTTTACCGGCTTATTCCATAAAAATACTATAATATTTAATTTTGGTTTTGATCGTGTCTCGTTTCATGTGTCCTCAGTCATGGATTTCTTTCTGAGATTTATAAACCGTTCGGGTCTGGGTGTGATGGGTAGGTAAAAATGTTGTTGTATGAATGACGATACGATTTATAATTGTATGTTGTTATATTCTATTTCTTTTAAGTGTGTTATAATATAATTATATTTTTATTTGTGGTTCAATTATTACAAGCCATGTTAGCCATGCAGTAGGAAAAGATAGGAAGATTAAAGGATTCGGAAAAAAAATGAGTCAATTTTAGTTCAATATTTTTATTAATAGTAAAGTCTATGTAAAAATACTCATGGATACTCAATCGAACCGAACCACCACCGTACCGTCACTTTGTTTTAGTCGAATGCGCTCTCGTTTCGATTACTTTAACGTAAAGCAAACTCGTACTAAAGGTACAGTTCCATCGTATATTTGTGGTTTAAACTTGTCGGCAGACACAGCTAGCATGGTCCAACAAAATGTTGGATGGCGTGGGGCGTGTTCACGTTCAGTAGAGACGGGCGCGCGCGGCTGGCCGGAGTGCTGCGCGCGCTGCTCATTGCCCAGCTCGTCGTCTCCTTGTGCATGGTCATCTTCTGCTACAACACCAGCCTGCGGGTGATGCTGCTGCTTAAGCATATACATAAGGTAAGGAGCTGTTGGTATTTTTGCTTGTTCAGTAATTGGTAGGTATTTTTGTTGTTAATTTATTCTGATTTATGAAGGACTATAGCGCAGTAGGCTCACCTTAATTCATAATTTAGTGTTAGGTATGCAGGGCATCCTTTACTTTACCTGATTTTCTTTGCGAGTTTAGCAATTGATTGTCCAGATACGACCTTGTTTGTGGTTTGTTGTTTTTCAAATATGTGGGTGTGTGAGTGTCGTAGTTGGGTCATGTGGCGAGTGTGTGCACAGACCCATTTGGGTTAAGAACTTAAAGAACGATTTATGACATCTTTTATTACTGACTGATTACTTTTGTCCACTATACAGGTGACAGTCCTACTCCTGTACGGGCTGATCCTCTTCCAAGCGTACGGCATGAAGCTCCACTACACTGGCGGACTGCGCCTCATAGCCGTGCTGCTGAAGTGTCCCCACTGGAAGCGCGCGACGCTCGTCAGCAGCGTGTGGCTGCTCAGCGGCACGCTCGTCGCCGCCAACGGCATGCTCGTGTATGCTGCCTGCAGGGGGACTCTGAAGGTGAGGCGGATCTATCTAGTCTTTAGTTCCATCATCAGGTTTTGTATGGTTTATTTGTAATTTTTTTTCTTCTAAATATTTATGAGGAGTGAGATGAAAATATTTATGGTGACACCCACTAATCGCCATATTCGTAGTGCACTGCTACGCCTAGCCAAGCACTGCTACACCTAGCTACGCACTGCTACACCTAGCTACGCACTGCTACGTTTAGCTACGCACTGCTACACCTAGCTACGCATTGCTACGCCTAGCTACGCACTGCTACGTTTAGCTACGTATTGCTACGCCTAGCTACGCACTGCTACACCTAGCTACGCACTGCTACGCACTGCTACACCTAGCTACACACTGCTACACCTAGCTACACACTGCTACACCTAGCTACGCACTGCTACACCTAGCTACACACTGCTACACCTAGCTACGCACTGCTACACCTAGCTACGCGCTGCTACACCTAGCTACACACTGCTACACCTAGCTACGCACTGCTACGCCTAGCCTTGCTTCACCTTGCTATGCCTTGCTTCACCTTGCTATGCTGTGCTAGGTCTTACTACACGATACTAACACATACGCTTTGCCACGTCTTGCTACGCGTAACTACGCCATGCTGCGCGTTACTAACTTATTAATCGACTTTTTTCTATGTTATCAGGCTCTGATGAAGGAGTTATCGTCATCGCTACGTATCGGTATCTCTCAGTACTTGACGGAACCGACGTGGAAAGCGCTCATGGATACAATGCAGGTTGGTTGAATAACTATTGCGTATTAAACAGGTAGTATCATTAGATAAAACTATTTATTTACGTGCTAAACTCGATCCGAACACTATTGTAGATGAACTTGGTCTACTTTCAGGTTGAATTAAGTTGTTGTGGAGCGGACAAGCCGACTGACTGGCACGAGATACCCTGGATCAACATGGATTTCCTCAACGAAGGATCCGAATTGGTTATGAAGTGAGTCATTTCGATATTTTTTTCATAATATCAATCGAAAGGTTTCTTAAATCAATTGAAATGATTGAGTTTTTATTCTTAAGTGAGCCAAAGCATTTTTAGGCTTTTCGATTTCAGAATTCTCAGTGTAATAGTCCTCTATTTTGCAAATAGTAGTTTGATATCTATGTCTCAATCATAACCTGGATGTTTCTGTATTGGTATTACTAGAAATAGCAGTTTTTTTTTGTATTATTTTCAATAAAATTGTATCCTTCAGATTAGCGGGTGCTGACGGCAAGGTGCTGCCCCCTGTGTCCCCGTACTCATGTTGCACGCCGCGTGTACTCGCTCCGTGCTACCACGACCCTTTACAACAGGTAACGATGTCAATACTCTTTGTTTGTGTTAGCATAGTTTTGTATTTTAATAGGTACGTTAGGACATTATTCAACGATTTGTTTTATAATATTTTAACTCTACATTTCTATATCAACAGTTGCGATAGTCTTTCATACTTTTCTCGTTTTGTGTAATTTCTTTTAGAGAGTTTAGAAAATTGGCAATTTTATACTAGGTATAGATTTTGGTGTGCTCTTTCCCAAATTTCAATAGGCTACTCGTACATGCGGCAACTACCGATATTTTTTAATTTCCCTTTTGGCGGTTTTTACATAAGAAAAAACATGTACGATGTGGGCGTGTGACGGACAATACCGACTTGTATACAGTCATTTAACAAGTTCATGTATTATATTATCATAATATGGTATATGGTCAATATTGCCCCGCTGCAGTCGGAGTGGCGCGAGGTGTGGTCGGAGTCGTCCCCGCTGCTGTCTGCGTCGCTCCACACGCGCGGCTGTGTGGAGGCGGTGCGCGCGCCGCTCACCCGCGCACTACTCGCGCTGCAGTGCTTCAACATGCTCGTCTTCTTGTTCCAAGTTTGTATAACACTTAGTTATTTAGCTTAGTCTTAGCTTGCTGATTACGAAACTGGTTATAGAAATAGGCCATTCCTACCTATCTCTCATCTACCTATTTTCATTAATCCATCCATTTCTACCTATCACTAAATCTCCTAGCCTATTTCTTAACCAACCAAATTAAATTGAATAGAAGATTGATGCGAATGAATGTGCTCTAAAACTACTCAGGCTAAATCTTAGGATTTACTCGTCGAGGTTTTCGTTTTGGAAATTAATTGTGCCGTCTCTCTTAGCCAGGCATTGTGAGCAGTATCATCTAATGAGACGAAATAATTTAATAACCTTTACCAAGATATAATTTATTAATTACTAATTATGATATCGGTTTTCGACGAGAAACTCGACTAGTTTCAAGCCACGCTAGCGGCTCATAATCATGAGCAGCATTCCGCGACAAACGAGGATAGTTACGTGAGTCAGCCGATAACATAATAATTAATTTGGTATGTCTCACGAAAGATATAATAAAATTAAGAGATATAACACTTGATACTTCCAGATCCTGATAGTAGTCCTGACGCAGCTGCTCCGTACGAGTGCCCGCGAGGCCGTGCTGCGCGGCGACTGCAGTGGCACTGGACGAGGGGTCCTGTTTGGGAGACTACCACTGCAACTACAGGTGTGTAACTATGTATTTATACTTATTTGTCTTTGTCTAATATCTGGCAGGCCCAGTGCTGCAAATAATAGCTCACTTCATCATACTGTTGAAGAAAATTACTTCCCCTTAAGTTCACTATCATCATCATCATAGCAGTCACAATGTGTCCACTACTGAACATAGGCCTCCCCCAATGACTTCCAGATAGGCCGCTTGGAAGGCCTTGGAAGGACCCTCTCCTTGAGTAACTCAAGGAAGTTATTCATGGTTTAATATACTCAGATCTTGTGTTCGTTGCTCGTATTGCGCATGATAATCATTATATCAGTCGTACTCAGAGTTATCGAATGGTTACTCAACTCTAAAATGTCTGTTAAAATGTCTGAGTACGGCAGTTAGACATCGCTAATAATGGTTACGAAGGACTAAGGACTTAGGGCTACTTTGAACAATCTATTTTGTTAAATCTCCAGCGCACGACATCGAGTCGAGAAGAAGAGTTGCTGGCGTGTTCGAGTACGAGCGCGGGGGCCGTGGCGGGCCCGGAGCCGGTGCCGGGCCCCAGCTACTGCGCGCACTACTCGCGGCGCGGCCGCAGGCGCCACTGTCGCCCCACCACCAGGAGCAGCTACCCCTACTTGTCTTAGTAAGTGCTGCGTTTTGTATACTTATTGAACTTTTTGATCGTATTCAATGCAATGTCATGCCTTTTAATCCCCGAAATGTTGTACTACTATGTAACAGCTACGTAAGACGATGTGATGATACTACTATCTTCTTTTACGTAGGGCTCATTAAGTAACCGATGGAAATGGGGGAACGTCTAACATGTATATTCTCTGCTGATATTAAAAGTTGCCTAAAAATTTATTAGTAGCTTGGAATTTACAAATTCTGTTCATTTCAGTATGTCGACTAGTCATTGGTCGTGTCCTTGACTTTAGTGGGTTACGATTGAACTTAGGTATATTATTATATTTCCTGCTTTAGTTGTCATTCAGATTTCTTTGCAATTTGTTTCAGGCATCCGTCAAGTTATGCATAACTCTTTTAAAGCTTGTGAAAGTGAATCTCGTGTGTGTGTTTGACTCTTATAAACAGAGATTTATTTAAGTTAGTGGAGTGGAGTTAACAGTGAAGTGTAAAGGCTACAAGGACTATCCATTGACATTATTTTATAAACCTGTACATATAAAGTAAATGTAAATAAAAGCACAATATGAATCAATGCAAAGGCTTTATTTTCGACGTTTTATAAACAGTCCTTACTAGCTAATAATTAAGTAATGTAGCGCGGATGCGAATGTTTAGATGTGGGAATGTTGGCTCATAGTGGGGGTGGTCCGTCGGGGTAGCGCAGCACGGGGTCGAGCAGGGGCCGGCTGCGGCAGTCCTGGCCGCCGTGCGGGGCCAGCGCCGCCGCGCCCAGCAGCAGCAGCAGCAGCGCCTGGAAGGGCAGCGACGCGCGCGCCACGCGGCAGATGAACCGCAGGCTGCGGCCCATCCCGAACAACGCGCCGTCCTCCCCGCTCTCTTCTTCTTCTTCAACCACCGTTCTGGTGAGTAGACACAGCGTCGCGTTAATTTATTGTATTTTTTACTTTGTATGGATGTCAGCATATTAAGTTACCAACAATTTTCAGTGGATTATACATGTACTTAGTAGCTATTAGCCATCACATTTGATGTTCAGAAGAATGTAAAATATTATAGTTTTGTAACTTAATGTGCTAGCATCTCTTGTAAACTTTTATATATTGAATCTAATGTTCTTCTTTGCTAATTTGTTTTAAAAATTGTTATTAAATTCCATAAATTATACCGAATAGAGTAAAATATTAATCTTTCGAGTCAAATCATTCAATTATGTTACTTTACAAAGAAGAAATATGTCAGAAAATAGAATTAGACAGAATGATTAACAGATAAAGTAATAGAAATAAGAAATTAATAGATGACTAACTTGTAACTACGTTGGAAAACACGTTAAATGCAAAATAAGAGGTGGTTAGGCGTATATCACTCAGTACTAGAAGTCTATGCTATGATTGCTATGTAGGGGGTACTCACTGCGTCTCGTCGAGCGGCGGCAGTGTCAAGCCGGACAACTCCTCCTCGTCCTCCTCCATCAGCTACGGACGACAAAATACGTCAACATACGGTGCGAAGCGACTACTTAGTGGTATGTACCTACTTACTTACAAATACTGCATGATGGCTGACATTCGAGGTGCTTTTCTCCAAAAAATTACTTTGGTTAAGACTGTTTAATGTAGGTATATCTACTTCAAATGATACAAATGTTTACCATCAATGCAGTGTTTGTACCAATGTCAAATAACAATACGTTTGTTCATTATCAATAATTTCAACAGTTCTATTTATTGGCTTGCTATATCTATGTCGGTTGTCAGTAAACTTGTTACAGTAACTGTTGCAGTGTCACGCGTTACTGTCCGTGTTACATGTTGTGGACTAACGAAATCGAAGCTTGCTCGGTGTCTGCCATTACTGTGCTATGGCGGGTGAAGCGTGGGTGAGGCAGTACAATGTTACAGACTGTTGGTTTGATTACTTTACTCATTGTTTGTCTGGTCTTTATTGTAGTGATATTATTTTATAGTGTACAAAGGCATTATGGTATTGATGTTATTCTTTTGATTTGAAATAATCGTGTAGTTTTTTGAACTGTAAGTCATTTTGATGTCAATTGAAGTAATGTCTTTGTGCACTAGAGCGGTTATAAGTGATAGAGATGGTGCGTTACCTGCGGCGCGAGCGTGGCGGCGGCGGCGGCGAGTGCGTGCGTGCTGCGCGCGGGGCGGCGGGCCAGCGCCGCGCCCAGCTTCAGCGCGTACACGGAGCACAGCTTGCGCAGCGACTGCAGGCGCAGGCGCAGCTCGGCCAGCCGCGCGTGCGGGCCGGGGCCCGGCGCCAGCAGCGCCGCCGCCTCGTGCAGCGCCAGCACGCGCGGCTCGGCGCGCCGCAGCTCGTCGCGCAGCTCCGCGAACCGACGGAAGTCGCGCTGCAGCTCGGCGGGCTCGCGCCCGAGGCGGAGGGGCTCTCGGGCGCGAACCGTCTTCTCGGCGGCAGCTAGTTTGGCGACGAGGTCGACGAGTATGTCGTGGAACTGCCGGTTGTGCAGCAGGGCGCGCTGCAGGCGGGCCTGCCAGTCGTGCGCGCGGCGGCAGGCGGTGTCCCAGCGCAGGTTGGCGGCGGCCAGACGCGCGCGCACCCGCTCGGCGGCCGCGGCCGACCGCGCGTGCGCCGCCACGTGTGTGCCCACCACGTTCAGGGACACTACGATCGATTTGTGCGAGTCCAAGTCCAGGAGGAATTCACGATGGTCCTGGGAGGGAGAAAATAAACATATAACACCTAGTAACTACGTAACAATTATACAATTGCTAATGAATAATTATTACCAACTAACTTCGTACTTTTAATGACTTTAACTAATGACCAGCTACTCTACATACCTGTATGACATCTTCCAAGGCGTCGTACTGCTCAGGCGGGCCGGTCCGCGCCTCGTCCGTGGCCTCTGCGAACTGCAGCCACTGCTCGAGCCGCCAGAGGTCGTTGTCGAGCTGCTTCCAGTTGCGCTCGGAGCACAGCGGACACGTCAGGCGGCCAGACTCACTGCGGCGGGAGATACCACGTGTACATCATGTCACACAACTTAGGACCAAACATTTATAACTTGGTCCTTGTACACAAACAGGACCAACAATATTTAAGTTAATGTAATTACTTTATAAGCGTAGATAATGATAATTTTAATCTGATTAACGTAAGACATTAACAAGAATATAAAAGTACTGTTTTCGTCTTGTTAAAATCTAAATACAATTACAATTGAATATCACAAAATAAATGTTTAACAAAATATATTAAATAGATAATTTAGCTGTAGGTACTTATAAATGAACAGGGAACACACAACACAATCCCAATGTATAAAGCTTAATATAATATGTGTAAAGTGCAGTGCAGATACACCAATAAATAAAGTGTCATTAACAAACTACTAAATAAAGGTAATACTGATTAATATCACAACATGCAACATCGCACGCATTTCTGCTACACAGTCAAAGATTAAGGAATAAAACAGACACGACAATGTTAGGTAAGGAAGGTAAAGATAGGTACAAAACTCTTTAACAAAACGAATGGCAAAGTTACAAATACCATGCAATCATGTGCGCTATATGACAAAATATACAAAGAAAATCGACTATACGAGACAAAAAAGACACAAATTACTTAATCCTTGATCTTAATTACTTCAAAATGTAGCAGAAATGTGTGGAATAAGTATAAAACTACAAATATTAGGTAAGCAGTACTCACTGTTCGCACGTGAGCGCGTACGACGCAGAGTGGGGCAACCTATAGGATAAAAAACGCAACGTGTTTAGAGCATGCCGGGTTAGAAAGCTGTTACACACGTGACACGACCCAGGATAAAATTGATACGCCAGTGTGTATATGCCTTATTTTAATTCAGTGCTAATAATTTACAGTGATCATAGAAAAAGAGGTTTAAAATCGAAAGAAATAAAGTTGTATTTTCTGTGTGAAAGTGGGAGTTTTAGTTTTGGAGGGGCTTACCTAGTTTTGTATTTCTCTCTGAGGCATTTTTTGTTTCTAGTAAGTTGTAATATTTTGGCGTATCTACATTTTATCATATAGTCTGTGTACACCTCGGCTTTTGAATATAACTTAGAAATTATCAGTCTTTTTGTTTTATTTACAACTACTGAGTTTACCATTATTTAATTTTATAATAAAATAAGTCTGAGAATCGAATCAGTGATATAAATAATAATACTGTTTTATATTTGTAGGTATATAAATGCAGGAAAATAATGTACAGTCCGCCACACCTTGTACACAAATAGACCATTTATTGTCTTCATAAATCAAAATATTTTGGTCTTTTAATATTTCTGTGTGTTGCCAACTGTACGCCACCGATATAAGATCCACTGTTCATTAACAGCTTTAAGCCCCGTCACCAGTTGCCAATCAGTGCTATAAGTGCTACCATATAACAATCATCAAATAACAACATTTAGATTTAAATACAGGGACATTTCACATGATGACATTGCAAGAACTAATAAGGGCAATGCAAGAACTGATAAAGGCAAGAATAAAGTTTGCAAGAACTCGTCAAATATGCAAGTTAAGAGGTCAGCATTCTTCTGAAGGCAATACAATAAAGTAGTATTTAGATAACATTCATTTCAGCAAGGATTTGAAAAGTCGTGCAAGACTTAAGTGTAACATAGCAGTGCATAAACATGTAGGTCTAAAAATGTGGCTAAAATATTGAGAGTTGGCCGTGTGCCGAAGCAAAAAATTTAAAATCTACATTTAATGAAAATGAAAGTTTGCTTTTAATAGATGTGCTACAGCTTCTGAGCAAATTAAAAGAAATAGGTATTTGAAGATTTTCACTACAGAGAAACGACTAAAGCAACATGATATACGTAGGCGTCGTCATCTACATGAAATGTCCGAAGAAACACGTTAGATTCAAAATCGTATAGAGAATCAAATTACACCAAATGCCAAAATCGCACATAATTACAGATTCACAAGATCCATAATTGCGTGCATTTTCGACTGAGTGACACCCACCTCAAGTTGTTGATTTGGAGCTCCCGTTTCTTCGCTTGGCTGAGCAGGTCTTCGTATGTTAGGGAGAGAGATTCTACTTCTTTGAGCATGGCCTCATCTTCCGTCGCGTCACATTCAGTGAGCAGCAACTCGGATAAATGTTTGGCCAGCTCTAATGTTTGTCCAGGTTTGGCACCAGCTTTGGCTATTTCTTTGGCAGCAGTGGCCAGTTCGTCACTGCTCGCCTTTTCATTAGGTTGTGTGTCGAGGGCGAGTCGGAGAGCCTCAAGGGCTTCCGAAGTTTCTTTTACGGCGGTTGCTAGTTCTGCTCTATAGGTTTCCTTGGACGTTAAGGTATCTACTTGGAGGGCAGCGTCCGTTTCCCATTTAAGCGTGTCAACCTGAGATAAAAAATATTTAGCGTTATTTTAATATTCCTAACATATTTATTTATATAATTATTTCTTAAGAAAACGCAGAGTTCCAAAGTTACCTGTACAGCACTATCCACATCGCCGACGACCTCAGCGCGTGCGAGGTCTAGTCTCGTCCGTACGTCAGCGAAGAGTGCGCGGTACTCCGCCACCATGTCCGACACTCCCGCCACCGTCGACACTGCGGCCGCCAGCCGGTCGGCGTCTTCCACCAGCGTTTGGCATTCTAGGAGTTCTTGTTCGACGCCCTGGAGATGATAGACATATTGACGTCAATTATCAAGAACATTATGAGATAGTACTGAAATTACATTTATTGAATTATTTGGTTTATGAGGATAACTTACATCAAGTTCTTTCAAGGTGGCCGCCTTGTCGAGCGGCGTGGGTGCGAGATGCAGCGCCCGCGTGAGTCGTACGTCTGCCTCGGCGAGTGCGACAACGGCCTTGCCGTGCGCGGCTACAAGCTGGCGGTGCGCGTCTGCGCCGGCGGCGTGCAGGCGCGCGCCCAGCAGCTGCCAGCGGCGCACGGCGGCCCGCAGGCGCGCCGCCTCGTCCGCTGCAGCTCCTCGCAGCTCCACTCCACGAGCCGAAGCTATCCTGCTGTAAGCATCCTCTAGCCGCTTCACGTCACTTTCCACGCTCTCCAAGTCCTTTATCACAGCCTTAGATACACTTTCATCTTCAGGTTCCCCGCGTTGCTTCCTGGTCTCGATCTTCTCGACTCGCCTTTCGACAGAGTCAAGTTTCTTCTCGACCTTCGGCAGCAACGAATTAGCGAGTTCAGCGGATTTGCGAATTTCCTTCAACGCGTTCTTGCGCTGTTCGGACATTTCGCAAATGTTCTTCCATTTCTTTTCGACAATATCAACACCGGTGTGCAGGTTGCGTAGGTCAAAGTTACCTTTCAGAACATCAGGATCGTTGAATACGAGTTCGCAAAGGTTGAGGGTTTCCCCTACCTCTCCACTCTCGTTTTCAATGTTTTTATGAATATCATCTCTGTCTTTGAATTTCTCATCAACAGCTTTCGTCGTTAGGTATTCTAATACAACAGATGTAGATAAGTTAGATTCTATGGAATGTAGTTTTAACCTAATGTCAGTAAGCCGTTGTTCTAATTGAGATATCGTTTCCAGGAGTTCATTAATCTTAGCTATCCTCGACCGTCCAGTTTCTTGCATCTTATGCCATCGTTCTTGTACGTCTTTCAGTTGTTTGGACGTAGTTTTACTGTAAGATTTTTCATCTTTCTTGGATAGTTCTACCAGAGACATGCCAGTTTCAGTGAGCCATTCGAATTCACGTTCCTTCAATGCAGTTTCAGCCTGAACTTCGGAGTTTATTCTCCTGATAAGATCCTGAGGGTCGATTGCTCCAATTTCAGTGCTTTGGCTGGAGGCTTCCAGCCTTGTTTCGAGTGTAGTGATCCATTCAACAAATCGTGTCAGCCGTGACTCAAATATGGTGTAGATTTCCAATCGTTCCTGTAGTCTGTGGATTATGATAGACAGTTGGTGTTCGAGGTCAGCACGTTGTTGTCGCAGCTGCCACACCCTCTGGTTCACTAACCTTATATCTTGCGGACTCAGGCATTCCTTCAGTTGTTCTTGGATTACGCTTAGGGTTTCAATTTGGGTTTCAGTCTTCACAATCTTTGTTCTCAACTCTGAATATTTTTCTACTGCCTTCTTAAGTTGTGGCCTGGACAATCTGTCTTCGTCTGAGTAGGACATGATTTCGTCTTGAGTCTTCGAGTACAGTTTGTGCAGTTCATTGTTTGTCAGATTTTCGTATTCATTGATTAAGCCAAGTATCCTGTTCAAGAAGTCTCTCCATGTGTCGAGACTGGCTTGCAAGTTGTCTACTCTCTTCACAATGCCAGCGTATTCCATTCTTACAGATGCACCGTATGCTTCCTCCGTGAATTCGAGAACTTTCTTTAAGTCACTTAGCAATTTGTCAGACTGTCTCCTACCTTCGGGGACCTTATCTGAGAGATTCTGTATTTTAGCCAGTATTTTTTGTATCCTCTTGATGTGTACGTATCTGAGTTGGAGCTTCTCCTTCTCTCGTTCCATTTCTTTGAGCCACCTGAGCAACTCCGTGTACACTTCTCTGTAATCATCCCACGCTGCGATCCTGGTACATACTTCATCGTGTCTTTCAACGATTCTTGCTAATGTCTCATTGTGCAGATTCGTCAGCGTGTCAAATTTATCGGCCAACTCCCTGTTTCTCGTTTCTCTGTTCTCGTTCATGAGCACAGACCTCTGTGACGTCAACAGGTTCTTGTGGACCCGGCATAATCGTCGATGTTCTGTGAGGTTCTCGTAATCAGCCGGTACTGAGCCAGATAAGAATGATTGCAGATCTATCAAGTATTCGTGCCATAATCGTAGCGCTGTAGCGGCGTCTCCAGACCTGACTAGTGCGGTAGATAACCGGTGGTAGTGGAGGAAGGTATCTCTGAACATGGCCTGCCATAGCTCCAGGATCCTCACTATCGAGTGTTCATCTGAAACGTCTCGGTCGATGTCTGGGAGCTCGGCCTTCGCAGGAGCGATGTCTGCTTCGGATTTGCCAAGAGCTATTAGATTGTCTCGGAGAGCGATCAGTTTATCCTCGACTATTTCACCATCTTCATGTACGGGAGTTAGGTCCTGAAACGATAAATCACCACTTAGTATTACATTACCGTTCCTAGAATGATCCATAGTAAATTATTAGAAACTGATTTGAAATCATCGCATTACGATACCTCGTGATCAATCAGTTGTGAATCTAGGCAGCTGTGCGTGACAATTGATTTCTGTTGGCTGTAATTTATCAATAAGATCGCGACCACTTCGGTGCTGTGCCGGTCGATGACCTAGATGTCTAATGTTATTTGCAACAAGACGTTTTTATCATCTGTTTATTCTAAAGCTGTTGAGATTCGGTCACTCAACCTCACAAAGTTCGTAACTCGTCAATAGTGGTTTAAGATAAAACAGGAGACGGACTAAATTTATCCTCAATATGTCAGTTTATTTAAACCAGGACATTTTTTTATCGATGATGTTGGTCGCCTTTAATACATTTTACGCGCAAAATATATCTATAGTATATTTCTTTCTTCATATTGAATTGAATACTGGATCAATAAATAGTGGCCTACTGTCTAGAGTACAAAGTGCAGGACAATCGATACTGCCGTTATATTCATAACAAATTCATGAAGGCACACGTTTTTATCCGTTACACTGCAAGACTGATATGGGCTGAATGCAAGCTGTTTAGGAAATGTTATATTATGCTTAGCAGTAACGGTATCATCGATTTGATAGACAAGTATCAAAATTTTGACAGATTTATTTTTAGGTTTAAAAAAATGGATAAATGAACCTATTACTCTTTCGTAAGGTACATATTATACTGCCGTCATATTTAATTTTAATTGGTTACCTACCAAAGTATCCGTGCAATTAATCAGGTATTTAATTTCATCATGTTTATATAACTAAATGACCTATCAACCTATTGCTAGCTCATCCGTGACTCACCCATCACGGCGTGGTCACGCTACAGTGCCGACAAATTGATTTATAAACCTAAACGTCTTGTTTAAGTTTACTCTAATAAATCTTAACAACGATAGATCCTATGTTTATTGACTGAGGTATTGTCAGCTATGATTAATTTTGTAGTTTGACTAGGTCATTGGTTTTGAAGGAACTAAGAAATTACCTGTCAATCGTAAACGTTCCTTAATGAATGGAATACAAGATTATTTACTTTGCAATATTTACTGTGAGCAAGAATTAACTATCTTTGGTTTTTGGCTAGAGTACCTAAATAACTGTTAAAATAAATCAGTATGTATCAGTTACGCACACTTGACTTGAGAGTCCTTTACTACTTACAAAAGTAATAACAAACATTCTTACCTGTCTCATATCACACAGCATCTCCTTAGCATGTTGAGCCTTGGCTCTAGCTAGTTGTCTAGCTTCTCCCAGGTCTGCCAGTGCCTGGACAGCACCAGCCACGAGTTGGAGTCTCCTGGCTAACGCGTCAGCATCAGCCTGAAGTGCACGGGAACCAGTCTCGGCAGCCACTTGAGCAGCCAACGACCGGAGTTCAGCTACACGAGCTTCTTGTTCTAAACATGCCTGTGGAACAAGAGGATATGTCAGTTTGGTAACTTAATTACGTAAGTATGTTGGGAATTTGAAGAAACTGATACAAGGAGAACATGAAAGCAGAGTTTCATTGTCACACTTAAAAGGGCTCGTGTCGTGTTTGATCCTATAGTTCTAGTTAGGAAAATGGGAGATGATCATGTTATTTAATTTCTTTGCATGTACCTATGTAGATTAATTTTCCTTCTTTCTAATTCCATTCCGATTAAACAAGTACAATGTAATTGCATGAGCTTATCGGTCTGCGGTTCGCTTCACTTAACAAAGTCATTTCGGAATTCTTCTATTTTGCACTATGAAATTACTGTTATTAAATTCTAAACCGTTCGTAACCACATCATTATCCTTAGATTGGATATTCTTTTATGGGTCGTTCTACGGAAAATGAAAACATTTACCTACCTACACAGTTTGATCGCTGAGTTAAGTAAAATATCATAGTTTAATCAGGTACATTTTCAAATTCTATTGTATGTATAATTATCTTTTCATTTCCTTCTCTATTTTCTGCAATAAGTGTAAGTGTCTTGTCAAAAAAGTTGTATAATGTCGACGAAAATCTATACCTAAGTTTGCAAGTGCGAGGTTACCTAACGTGAAATAAATTCACGAACATTCCTTTGTATTATTCGGTGTCCAATAATATTGTTCTACATAATTAGCACATTAGTATGTCTGCTCATAGGACTGTCCTCGTGACCGGCCTTTAATGATTGGTATTAATTTTGGCGTTGCACAATAACAATCGATGGTGGGCTAAAATAATGAATTATTATATTAGGTAAGCGCTGAAAATCCTTTTTGAATATTATAATGTGTGATAGTATTCAATTAATTTAGGTAACTATTGATTTATTGCCGATTTATGATTAATAGATGAGAAAGTTTAATCGTACTTACATATTTTAATGTGAAGTTGAGTATATTTCCTAATTTAAAAACAAAACGATAAATACGTATTCCTAACTGCGATTTTTGAATAGCATATAAATATCACGTATTCATGCATGAAATTTGAATGTCGTTGGGGATAACAAAGGGTTATCAAATAGATTAAAATAAATAATATTTTGAATTAATCTTGAAGAAGTATGTAGATATTTAAATCTTAGTGTCTAGTCTACGCATAATTATTATCTAAAATACATAAATGAAATATTATTAGGCAGGTAATATCAGTCTATGAGAACTAAATATTTATCAATCGTGTTTTTTGCTCGTAATCTGTAATTCTACTATTAATTAACATATCATTAGGTTATTATAAGATTGATGATATGTTTGTTTAATAGATACAAGATTCCATAATACATAATCTTGGACTTTGTTTCGATAGGTACAAAGTAGTATTTTGCGTAGATACGAATACAAACTTGTAGATATAAATTAATAGTGAATCTTAAGATCTATAACTAAAAAAATATTAGCCCGTTTTTTGTTAAAGATACCTAAAAGTTAGAAGAAACTTTATAACATACTAGCAACTACTATATTTGAAGACTTAAGCAAATATTGAAAATGACATACGTATACCGTTTCTTCCGGGTCTGTGTGTGATGTGTATGTTGTATGTTTGTAAACGAACCCACGTCTCACGAGAAAATCTTAATGTCTCTACTTCTTTTGAAAACACCTAGGCTATTTCAGCTCTTCTAAGGACGTACTGTAACAGACTGAGTCTCTGAGAGGTCCAGGTGCCCCTTACAAGTGCAGAGGGTGGCCAGCGGCGTGGTTTTAGTGAAGTAAAAATCCCACACACCCTAGTCTTTTACACCCAAAAAGCTAGGCCTTATGAAGGTTCCCCCGTCGTAAAAAAAGCAAAAGGCTATTTCAGCTTGTTTCCTCGCTACAGCTCATAACTTGTGACTAGGTTCAAGCGGAAACTACTCATATGTTCGGAATTAGTCCATTTAGAGAGGTATCCAATGGAGCGTGTAATGCATTCGGATAGGTTCGTGTATTGTGTTGTGAAACGGAGCTATTTACAGATGCTTTGTACTGTAGATATTAGGTGCAAAATAGCTGAATTGGATGACCTAATTTCTATCTAAGTGATAGTGAAAGGTTTCGTGTAGTCTAGGTTATGTAGTGAAGGTGGACTTTTTAAATGCATTTTAGTAATTTATGATGAACGACAGTGTTGTAATTTCAAGATTTTCCACGAAAACTCAGATAAAACGACGCTATTTATGTATGTCGGCGAGAATTTCTACACAATTCACTGTGTCGAAATTCTCGCAGTATTTTCAATATTAATCTAAACCTAGACCTGGTTCTATTAACAACTAGGTGTGATAATACAAAAAAGGAAACTAGGACCCAACCTACTAAGTTACCAACTACGAATAAAATAGCAGTTAGCTAACATTACATTACTTTGTCTACTTTGTTATAAAGGATAGATATCACTGATGTTAAGTTAAAACATCGATTACAATTTAATTAAAAAAGGTTTCCGTGAAAATTAACGGAATGAGAGAGCTCCGGTAGAAAACCGAACCGGTGCGGCACGAGGCTCCGCTTCCGGACGACTTCCGACCGGTAATGTGATTAGGCGAAAAGAAATTGGATAAGCCATGCCTATAAACTGGCTAGTTTCTAGTTTTTTTGCATTTTTTTATCGCCTACTAGGTAGTAGTTAACTATCTATTATGTATGTACGCATGTGTTTGATTATATATCGTACCTATGTACACATGTGTTTGAGCAAATAAATACGATTTGATTTGATTTTGATTTAATCTTTTTTTCGTGTACTGAATCCTATTAGGTAAGAGCTGGTAGGTACCTATTTGAAGCTCAGAAGGGCTGGATTTTACAAATGATAATTGAATTTTGACATTACTCATTTCGTCGTTATTCGTTCTATCTATTTTCCTACCTAGATTAGGATCTCTTCTAAGACTTGAACCGAAATGTAGTCCAAGGCCAATTTATTAATGTACCTAGCAACTATCCTTGATAACACTCATACAATTTACTTCCAACTTTAAAGTACGAACAAAAAAACAAACAAATGAAATCATCAGAGCCCTTTAATGGAAAAATTATTCAAAAAACATCCGTATTGCTTAGTACAGAGGTGTGACATTGGTATAAACGAGGTATTTTAAGAAATCTGCGTATGAAGGAAGTGATAAGCTTGTGTAATCGAGACCTTGGACTAGATAGCTGTTTGTCGTCATTGTAAATATTATGTTTAATCGTTAAACTAGGAATTTGGTATGTTACACTATTTTTGAACATTTGGATGATACATTATGTTACAGTTGATGTTAATAGTGCTTTGTTAGTTTGTCGAAAGTCAAATCATTTATAGCAACTAAACCATAAATTAGTACTTAGGTACTTTAAAAACGTTAACAAATAAAGAATTAGTAATAGTCTGTCTGTCAGTCTTTGTTTTCATATTACTAGAGATATATTGTTTAAAATCATAATCTATAAAAATTAAATGTACGTGTATAAAATACCCCCTCTATTACATAAGTAAAACTCCCAGTGGAAAGTGTTGTAGCATTTAATTGAAAGCAATATAAATTAATTATCTTTTCAGTCAACACTAATTAAAAACTATATTCTCATGACCAATCACAAACACGATACAAATCAAGTAATTAACGAAGAGGCATTAAACGAACGATATATGAACAAAAACTTAATTCGCACTAATTTAACGCATGGACGTAAGAATTTCTCTTTTCCATACATTTCTTATTCACGCTAAGATATATCCGAAGCCAGTACGTTGCAATTCCGACATAATACACAGGCATAGTTAATTCGGTACCGGCGCGTGCGCATCGCATTCCAACGTTAGATCATATCCGTAACGCATCTGTTTCAGATTTGAAATAGATGAGATTCTTTCGCTCTTTGATGCTTATGATGTTATGTTAGTTTTGTTATAATAATCACATTTGTGTTAAGTTGTAATATCAACTGACTTGATGCTTATTTTGTCATTCTGTATGTTGCTGAGCCCTAACCAGGTTTCATGTTGAAACTAATTTTATATCTAAGTACATGAATGCAATAAATGATTTGAGCTGGAGTTTGCTTGTTGGCATGGGGTGAGTTTAATAATAACTTTCAGAAAAGCGTTGTCATCACAGGCGTAAAACGATGTAGCTTTAGCTGAATATGATGATGACTGAAGTTTGAACTTAACGAGTCGTATTTAATTCTACATTCACTCGATCAATGAGGTAGGTTCAACATATAAATAGTTATTAACATAATAGTGTATTTATAAATATGACGCCCCTATATGCATATACATTATAATTTATTATTAGTTTACGAGGAAAACTCAGGGTGTGACCACTACTAGGTACCTACGTTATGGTATAATATCGATTTTTACGGGAAGTGAACCAGCTATTAATGGTGTATGTAATTAACATACATATAGGTACCTACCTACACTTAATGTAATTAAACGGAGGGAAGGATATTGTTTTTAGTAAATTGTATGCGGACATGAGTCGGTAGATAGATTTATTGATCGATGTGTAATGTTTGTAAACTAACTACTGAACGATAAAGGTAAATAATACACTATTATGTTCGCATTGAATAACCCTTTTCAGTATTTTTGTGTTTATTTAGAAGTCACTAAAAAGAGTAAGAAAAAAACGGCGGGAGTGCGTTTACTCTCTCGCGGGGCATCTGACGAACCACATTTTATCCTTACGACTAAGACATATTGATTATGTATGACCTAACAATAGTTAAAATCTAAACCTATTTACTAAACTCTGCTTACACTTTCAGGGTGAAAAAACATAGGTTTTTATTTTTTTTATTCTTAATAGCATCCTATTTACGTATTTAATAGGTACTGTTATATTGACTAAAGCATTACAAATGGCCATTAAAACCATTTTTTACACACTCGATAACCACGAACAATATTATCAAGACTCCGATCGCTTGCACTGCGCTTCGATTCTCACGTGAACAATACAGAAACACACATCAGCAGAAAGTCAGCGGCTGATGATTGCATCACTGCATCATTACTTTCTTACTTTCACTTCAATATTAGGATGACGGACGTGAGAATCATTGTAATGATACCCGAAATGTGTGTTTATTGTATGTTACGAGTAGACGTTTAAATATTGTCACGATTTGTCTATTGATTTATAATTTGAATGGTGAAAGTCCCTATCACATGTTTCTTTTTAGGGTTGTTTTATAGTGAAACGTGTAATAGGTTATTACACCATATTTTTAAAATGACATTCCTATACGTGTGTGTTTCAGTACCTAATTAATTCGAGTTGTAATGGGAGGCGAACCTACTTGACTAACACGAGACAAAATTCCAATCATCGTCATAGACAGTCTGTGTCAGTAGATACACTGTTGGACTACGAGCCTTCTACATATAAGAGGGATTTGCAATAATCTCGCCGCTTTGCAGGCAGATTAAAAGGTAAGAACTGCAGTACCAGGAGTTAAACAAAGACTAACATAAAGGAAAGCATATAAACTCCAAATGAACAGTATCATTATCAACATAGTGTTCAGCTTCCACATAAAATACATTGGAGTGTGACGCCTTACAATAAATTCTCATTAGACCGGCAACTCATTCGACGTCCGGTTGATAGTAAGTTTTATCGCGCAAAAAGATATTTACATATTGGTAAAACATTTGACTTTACTTCGCCAGACATAGGTATTAGTCATTGTAAGAATTCAATTGTGTAAAGTAATATACAGTCAAGTAATTGTTTAGGTCAGGAGTTCCCAATCTTTTGTTGATCAAGGACCAATTTTTAATTTTTATTGTGGTTAGAGACCGCTAGTACTTTTACTTGATGGTCCCACATAAGATTTTATTCATAGTCGTGAGGTTCGTTCTCATAAAATAGTGACTTTTTCATTATAGAAATCAGTTGTGACATACATTTTATTTGAGCTTTAACCATGGTATTTTTATTAGGTGTTATTTCTATCTATCTTATTTCACGGACTCTTGCTTTATTCTAGGCTAGAAAACCTTTTGATTCGTAATTAAATTAAAGTTGCGGATCATCAGGATCATCATATACATAGGTCTATAAACAGCGACATAATGCTAAGACTACATTCGCTTCGGTTAACGGCTCCCAAAGCCACAAATGCTTTATTTAATCATGACTGTACAGTTTAAAAAGGGCTCCAGACTACAGCTAAAAATACCAACACTTTTAATCATGAGCCATTAGTCATTGAAACTGACTAATATATCTTTAGTCCCAAATTAAGTATCATGATACATTAATGGTATACAGCACATGCAAAGAGTAGCCATCTTGGAAACACCAGAGATGGGAGCTATATTTAAAATATTAAGTTTATCGTCGTAAAGCTTTTAAAATTATTATTTAATTAATACTTTTAAAGATATTAATTGACTAGTTCTTTGTTTTTAATAAAATAGATATAGTGCTGCTGTCGGGTTGATATCAGAAGTACTCAGAAGTTAGGTAACGTCTTTTAGATTAATTATGAGGAGATATGACTTAGAAAGTTAAAAACTGAAAGGAGTTAAGATGCTGGAGGATATCTACACCAATAATACTAAAGAGAAAGAATAGGTACCGATGAAGAAGATGAGAGGACGACAGATCTAATCTTCATTAACGCAAAAGCAACGGGGTAAGACCACGTTGGAATAGTTACGCTATGTCTACATCACAACTGACTCAGAACTGAACACTATGTCTAACTATAACCCTGAACTGAAAGTTTCACCCACTAATCTCTGCTGGTATACCAGAGGTAAGTGATATTGGTTGATTAGCCGCGGCGTGCACCTCCGCCGCAAAGTTTGTACAACGCAAGGGCACCGTATCGCGCCCGCAATTAAGACGTTCCCCTATTCTGCCATAGAACGAAGAAAGGGTAGAGAAGCTGGATAACATATGTTTGATTTATAATGTAATTGTTAGATGACTTAAAAATTAGTCATCTATCAAAGATGTAACTCTACATGGAAAGCTGTTTTATCCGTGTATTGAATTATGGTCAAGAACGATTATAAAACTGTTTGTCCGTGAATGGAATTATGGTCAAGAACGATTACAATACAAAAAAATCTTTATTCGAATAAATTCTATGACTATTATTGTTATCAGGAAATAGGTTTTAACAAAGCTTTGAGCCCACACAACAAAAAATACGTTGGGATAAAGTTTATGTGGAGGGCAAGCTCTCTTGCCTCACCCAAGCCAGGAGATGTCGTTAGATGACTTTCCCCCTTCAAAAAAGGTATAAAGTTTGTGTTATTTTTCCGTTTAAATTAATTACTGCTGGAGTTTCAGTACAAAACATTGTTATTTAATTTTAACAGAACCGACAATGACGCCATTCCTAAAACAGGTATCTGAATAATTTAACTAATTAAATGCATTTATATGCACATTGATAATCCTTTAATTTATGACTCATATTGTTTTATTGTCTTACTTTTGTGGTAGAAGGATGCAATTGCGTATTGAGCGATAAACGTACTTAAACAGTTTTATTTAGGTTTATGATATCATTAATTGTATTAAGGGAAAGGTCGAAGACGTTATTTTATTTGAACATAGGTCGATTTGATTATTACTAAATTTAAGGCACATGAGCCCTTTTTTACAAGCTTCATTTGTTTATTATATTTTGCACTAGGCGTATTTCTTACCACTTTTTACGTTAAATAAAAATCATATATTACTAGGATTTCAAGTTATTTAGAGATTTAAAATGATGTATGTAGAAAAACACACCTCGGTAAAATTGTTACAACAGTAATAAAATCCGGGTTTCCGAGAAATGCTGAGCAAATCATGAGCTCATTTGGTATATTTATGCAATGGGCTTAATTTACGACTCGAATTAACTTGAGGTAGTTGAAGTAAACAGTTCATTTCTCAAGGCTTTGCACACATAACGGTTCTTACGAAGGCTTTTTTAGGTAGATCTAGGTTCTGTGTAATTAGCGGTCAGTCAGATGTAGAGAGTTTGACGACTCTGTACATACACACATACATACATTGAAACTTAAATAAACATACCTACCTACATATATATTAAAGAAAACGCAGTTTTAAACCGATCTGAGGCAGATGGTGTAAACGGTATCTAATAATACGAATACAATAGATGAAGTCAATAAATATGAGATTGACATTGACATTCGTGAAAAGGTATTTTACATTTATGTCCACAGCAACGTAGCATAGCACATCTCTGGTGGAAAAGCACTCTTATTCCTCGAAGAAACATATTAAATGCGACATCTACCATCCAATAAAATCCCTATGCCAATCTTTTTGCACCAATCAACATTATACCACTACATATTACCCACTTATCGTTCCCTACATGGAGCTGAGAAATCTAAGCAGCGAGATCATGTTGGCACGGCCTACAATCAGGAATACCTAGTAATCTAATTACATACAGATATATGTATTACAATGTATTTAGATATTGATGAAAAGAGTGCACAGGTGCTGCCTGGCTTTCTGCCTAGGAACTGTGTCATAGTTTATTTTATTTAGCATTTATGACAAGACTCTGGTTGTTAATACACCCACACAATATTGTATTGGAATGTACAGAAAAATCTATGTATAAGATTGACATAAATATTCAGTCAATTATGTCAAAGGAGAGAGAGAGAGGAGGCTTTTTAATGACTAGGGTTATTTATAACCCACTGAATATTAGATACCGTAGATTCGAAGATAATCAGATGTGAAGAAAATAAGATTTTGGCCTTTTTTGGTGGAGAAACGTGGAGAAAACAAAGTGTTAAGTTTTATTTATCTTATGCAAAAATTCAGATAATTTCTGAGTAAAGTCATATATCACTGGTAGGTAACAAATAACCTTCGAACGTTTTCAATGTTTATTTATAAATAATAAAATTTCAAAATTAGAACGCAACGCGAACTAATGACGGGGCGTTATTTTTCGCGCCTCTTGCGTCATCGTGCAGACGATTCACTGTCAAAATTATGATTCGGCAACGTTCGGCTCGATGGATCAGAACGATTGGCTTGCATTGCGCGTAGGTGGCGCACAGCCGTGAATCTTAAATGGACAGGAGTTATTTCTGGCAGTACCTCTCTATATTTATTTTATGTAAGTTGGTCAAATATTTATTCAAAGTGTTTGACTTTTTAATCACCGATTGGTTTTATAGAGAGGAATGCATGGGTAAATATTAATGCATTGCGCTTGTGATGATAATGTTACAGATTAAAATCAAAAACATGATGGATGGTTCGCATTCATACGAAAAATTAAATGATTACAGTTATCTTTACTTACTTGCATTTTGAAGCAATACATAACAAATAAGTATATTAGGTAAACTAATTTACTACGGAATGCATAATATTCACCTAAATATCACAAGGCGAGCATTCAATCATGCACATAGTCATTGACTGTATAATTTATTTGTAACAAATACCAATGCATTGTATTTTTCTCAAACAATGTCTAATTTACAAGACAAAGCCATTTCGTAACGTTCTATTTGTACTTGAAAACAGAAATCAGCACCTTTGGTAGATATTCTAGGTTAAATAAAGTACCCTACATACTGGTACTTAGGAACACAATAGTGCTAAATATACAAATTGGTAAAATCGGCCTACAGAGCACAATATACTCATAACGCAAAATTAGCAACTAGCAACCAGTTGTCGATAAATTGTTACAAAATACTGATAAAACGGTTTAATTAGGAAAATATTAAACAAAACTTTATCAATACCGGACACGGTATAGTTGTATGTTATCAGTTTATAGGTTAACCTTGAAAAATATAGTTTAAACATATGTACCTATATTTTCGTTCAATAAAACCAGCGAGGTGGGTCATTTGTCATTGAGTAGGTAAAGCAAGACAGAAAATACGTTAAAATTACTCGCTTGACGAGTCTAAAATTACACCTAACCTTCGGAAAAAGATTGATATTAAAGAATTCGATAAATTCACAAAACGACTTATCTTTAAAAAAACTAAATCAACCGCTCACTTATCTTGTGAAACAAGCAATTTATCTATGACATAATACTACTACCTAGTATTGCAAAAAAATGTAATCAAATCGATTAAATATGGCATTTCTTCAAACAATCATTGGGATTAGTTGCAATTTCGAAAGAGAGCACTAAGCAACTGGAGTGCAACGGTCGTGCGACTGCAGCGTTGTAGTTTTACATAACCTGTGCTAGATTCTTGGGCCGGGTGTAGACGTGACTTGGGTCTAGTTTGGGAGAGCCTGTCCTTGATAACTGAAGCTATAATCACAGTGGCATCGCTACTAATGTTTGTTTTTAATTACATTTTATTTGTTTGACTTTGAAAACTTAATTCCGAATAGTTTGGCCAGTATCTAAGTATGTTTGCACGCGGCTGTATTTATTATTCGATTAGCTATCCATAATTTTGCCTAAATAGCATGTTTAGTTAAATTGGTTTATTTATTTTAACATTAAGTGAACGGAATATTTGCTGCTTGGTTTTATGTAGATTTGCTGATTAGGTAATGGTAGAAGATTAACGTTTATGTATTTTTTAAATATTGTTTTTATTATTGCTTATCGATTGTTGAGTCATCGAGTATATACTCTTACCTAAGAGATATTTTTAAATTGTAGTGAATGGATACCTAGATGTTAACGAATTCGGTACTATAAGACCTAGGTATAGCCCACTTAGTGGGTAAACCAATTTCATTTATCAGTCACATAGCATTTTAAATTTCCCTCAAATCTTCTACTACGCTAAATGTTCTTGTCAAATTGCCAGACTAATTAAATGTGGCGCTAAAGAAATTGAAAACATTTGGAACAAAAGTTCTTTCAGGCAAGTTTGCGGCCACGAAAACATGCTAATTACCGCTGCAGATACTAATTAGACAGTGGCACATAGCCTTGTGTGTCGTAGCTGATATATTAACCGAATTTTGTCTAATTACAAGCTGTGATGACACCATAAAGAAGGTTATTTTCTTGTTTTAATTTTCTTGGTTAAAATGTTGTGTTTTTGCGTAATATCAACTAGGTCAATCAGACTGTCAATTTCATGTATCGATTTTTTCAGTTTTATTAAGAAGATCGACTCAAAATCGTAAAGTAGGTATCTATAACTATACTGAATACATTCTTAATGATACTATGATTGACAGTTTCCTGAGAAAGAGACAGATAGGTGAGATGGGTCACAAAAGCAACTAAATTAACTATTGCTATCTCTGTTCAGCGGAACTGTTGACGATATCGTGGCCCTATTTTGTATTACTTCCTTTATGATCCTATAACCTCGGCATTCCGACGTACAGCAGTTTAATTCAAACATTGATATTCTTCATTCATATAAGGTGTAGTAGACATATCATACTTACTATGAATTTCTTTTGCTAGTGAGATTAACAGAGGTACATCTATTAAGAGTTTTATTACAAAATATTTTATTAACGACATCTAATACAAAGTTTCACCTATTTCATTAAAAGATACCCTTCGGTCATGATTTAAAATGTTTTACACCATAGTAGCGAGTCTATCATAGAAATATGAAAAAATCTATTTCAATGTATTCATAAATATACGAAAAACATTACAATTAGCATTGTATTAATATATTTTAGTCGTGTATTTCCTCTCCGACATGATCGCGCGATGATCTCACTGCTATTTGCACAAATTACAATGAACTTTGCAGTAACTAAATGTGAATAAAAGTGGGAGTGCTTATAAACATTTTATTTGATTATTAACCGCCGTACTCAGAATCATATACTGGTTACTTAACCCAGTCCTTAGCAATTTCGGAACAAAATCGTCACTAAGGAATAGTTTAAGTTATTATTAAGTGTCTGAGTGCGACAGTTTTTATGACATTTATCTAGTTATAATAGAGGGTATTAGTATAATATTTATCTTCATTTTACTCTATTTAAAACGATCGAGATGTTTTGTCTTTAGATATTCTTCGTATCGTGAACCCTCTAGCGATACAAAGAAATGCAGAAGGTTACGATTGAACCAATAACAATTGTTACATGAAGTACGGATGCAGATTTAAGTGCCATAATATAGCATTAACATAAGAACATACTAAAAATTGTTTAGATAAAGTTGATAAACGTCAATAAGTACCATGATTAACACGAGATTATCAACATTTTATAATACGGAGGTACTTAACAAAGATTGATTTAATCTTACCTCCTGAAGTGACATATTTGGCGATAAATCACAGCGTGATCCCGTGACACATATTCCTTATCACGTCACTATTCAAAACACGGTCATATCTCACATTTATTGACAATATCATGGCACGAATATATGATTTACCTCTACAACACTTAGTATTCACTTAATTTGTTTACACATTCACTAATTATATAAAACAATAAATAATTAAAACCGAACGCTAATCGTTACGCCCGTAATTATAACAAATATAATTATAATAATTAACAAATCAACTTCGGAGGGTAGGTTTCTTCCCTCACAAATATGTAATTTTGTTCGTTAATATTTATTTAATTCAAAATAAATACACGACTCCCGCCATTTCACTAGCACTGCGTTGACATCACTGTTATTCGGATTTGAATTTTGAATGCAGAATTCAAATTTTACAAATTTGGAACATCGCTCACAATGGAGTCACGGCCGCGGTCCAAGGTCGGCATTGTATGCAGTTGTAGCTTTATCGCCTAATGATCAAATGAAATTATGCATAGTCGAGAACTTGAGCATTGTTTCACCCGGCGAGTGTGTGACCTTGCTTCTTATCGATTTTGACACTTCGGATTTTCGATTATTCGAGTTATGTTTCGAGTTTGTTCGTTTGTGTTCGCGCGTGTTTGGCAGACGTCCTTCGTGGTGGACGCCCGCGAAGCGACTGGCCCGCGGTTGGCTGGTCGCATTATCAGTCGCGTTATCAGCGCGATTTTATTGTCGCTGTTCATAAAGTTTCACTTCATTAAATCGTCTTATCATTTGTTTTTGCACTACTAAGTGACTAAATTAAATGGTATAAAGTCGTCTTATTACAACAACCGAATTCCGTTTTTGCCAGTCTTTGAAATTTAGGTGTTTTTGCAAATTAAGTTTTTGTGTAGCTGTAGCTATAAGTTAAATAGCAATAGTTGCTATCAGAACTTGTTACGAAGTTGTTTTAACTGAAAACTTTAGAGTGCTTTCAATAAATTGGTCGTCATTGGATTGTTTCTATCACGCAACTTACATTAGGTCGGTACCTACCAAATGTTCGACCTATGAGAGGTGACTTTCAGTTTTTTATTTTGTTACTTTATTTAATTAAAATTGGTAATTTTCTAGGTTTTCTTTTTACTCAAACGCAAATTCATTATTAAAATTACCTATTACATATTTTAAAAGCTATTTTTAAATTAAATAAGATATTATATTAAACGTTACTTTACCAAAAGAGACTATATTGTTTGCCTTTAAAAATTGTAGGTACGGGTATCTACAGCCAAAATTCTCGAAATCGTTGTACCGCGGTTAAGTAACTGTTTCACGCAGTTTTAGCGGTTCAAACACCGTTCGTTCACATATTGTACAGACTGTGTACGGCATCATTTCTTGTGTATGCCCAAATTGATAAATAAATAAAATGTGCGAAGCCACAAGGATGAGGAAACTAATATTAGTCTTTATTTTTTCAGCATTAAGTACGTGTTTTATGTTTTTATGATCAACACGAACTCTAATTTTTACAAACCATTTCAGAATATAATGAAAATCATAACTCCTATTAATTTTCAAGATTAAGATGACTTTTAACTAAATCACCTATACACCTAGCACTCACACATAAAAATGACCCTCATAAAAGATAGTCTTCTTTTTTATTGAGGGCGAGGCGAGAGGGAGTGTCAAACTTTTACTGACTAAAAACCACCCCGTTCCTACTCCTGCTTTTCGAGCCGTAGCCCCGGTAACCCGCTAGGTAAAAGTCAGTCTGGAAGTGAACCTAGCTTAACTACTACCGACAGTTAGGTACACTAGGTTCCAAAATCAACAATATGATACAGTTTACTAACTGATACTCTTGTTTTGACTCTATCGTGAGAACCAAAGTTACTTATAGCTGTTGACATTAACTGCGATACTTTCTCGGAATCCATTAATAACATAAGTACCTATTGATAATTAATTAAAATTATCTTGGTAATTTTAAAAATAATGCCTATTTATATTGTTAATATGGAAATCTGTTTGTTTTGTGCAACTTATATATGCATAGTCTTTTTGAAATTTTGTATAGTCATAAAAAGGACTACGCTAAATACTACGCGGCTACGCTAGGCTAAAACTACGCGGGTAAAACCGCGAGTCAAATCTAGCTCAGAAGTATGTTTTTGGTTCATTTAAATTTAATTTCTTTGAACCATTGTTAGCTATCCGTAGCTAAAAATAACACAAAGACAATTCAACACAAAAAGAATCTCTAAATATACACATTTCGCACTTACTTCCCAGACCTCACAAAGCACGGATGCACTATCACAGCAACTCAGTCAATGTCAACTTTGCGAATGACATCATGCCGGTCATGTGCACGCGCAGCCACAATAAATCGCTGTCATATTTGGCCGCTACCGACACCTATCGATATGGACGTCAAGTACACCCGGTCGTGAACCCCAACACTATAATAGGGATGTGCTTAATGCTTTCCTAATATCGACAGAACAAAATTAAGTAGCTAAGCTTGTTTTAATTTTTGGTTAGGTAGTCTGCCTTGTTAGTAAAAAAAGAACAATTGCTGCGCACATGCGCTTGTTGGCAACATCAGGCTAAATAGATAATGCGTTGTTATTAAATTTTCTTATGTAGCCCTGGACGAGACTAAATCCTTTAAATTTTTTGTAATCATATTACCAAACTGCGTGCGGACTTATGGTAAGATATAGTATGGGGGTTTACCGTAAACACCCTTATAAGCAGGGAGGCCTTTGTTCAACAGTTAAAAATAAATACTTTTTAAATTAGTGTACATGAATAATAATTAAAAATATACTTTTATATTATCAGATGGACACTAAAGTCTGCAATATGTCCTTGTGCGAATTAAATCTGCTTTCAGAAACAATTGAAAGTAAATAGTATTTGTGCACCTGTTTTAAAGTAATAATACATTTACGTAGAATATTCAATGTCATTTAATGTTTTTGTTCTAGTATCATTTTATCACTGATATTCTACCATGCGAAGAGGGACCTAAGGAAACCTACTTTAGACCTATGTTATGAATGGTCTGTATTAGGTTAAATGTGTAAATATTAGGCTACATTTCCGACCGCCTATTTAAAAAAATCAAATCAATAAACGAATTTATACATTTCCTTGATTAAATTGTTCTTATAGATTTAAGTGAAAATTATAAACATTGTATCGTGTAGTTTTATTTTTATACCAATGTATTACCATTTACCTACATGATAGTGTCCACATTGCTTCAACAGAAGAGAATGAAACATAAAAAAACGTCTATGCTAAGTGCATAGACCTCTTTGGTAAAAAACGATGGACGTGCGTCCAACACTCCCACTCACTAATTGTATTCAACTTGATGTAATATGGAGCACAAAAAGGTGAGTGTATCATCGTCACTGTCTTATTAAATAAGCATTTTTTTACTCTTCGAGTTTGAGGAACTTTAAAAATAGATTGAACCAACCTGGTTCAAAGAATACTGTTTTAAATGATTAATGTTCGCGAGTAAACCGTAATTTTTAGTTAATATCGCATGACATTAATATTTTTCAAGTTCAAAAAGACAAGCTACTTTGTCACGTCAGTTTAACTATGTATATTAATTATACTGAAATGTACATAACAATAATCTAATAATATATTAGACTATCCCCTTGAGATATACCTAAGCATGGCTTTACAACTGAAGCTATCATAGTGTCCATCGACCCTAATCGTGCAAAGTGTTAGGCGCGGTCAGTTCGCGTGAGTCATTGCCGCAGGTTCGATGTCTGTTTGCACTTTACTTTATTGATCTCTGGGCGTATCTTAAAGTTAAGTGCTTGGCTGGTAACTTGTGAATTACCTGCTAAAGCTAATGTATGTTTGGGAGCTTGAGAATTAATGTTATGTCTATATATTTATGTAGTACGTTTTCTAGCTTTCGTTAAGTAGGTCGAGGTCATCTTAATGAATCTCCATTATAACTTAAAGGTCTTATAGCGAGGACTACAGCTAAGGTATCTAAATATCGTTTAATATTTATGTTGGGTATGATCAGTGCTATATCTTAAACTAGACATTTTGTGAAATATTTATAGGACTACCTACCATCTAATATTTCCTAATTTATCTATCACGACGTGTAAGCTATTTAGAATTAAATAACATGATCATTCAAAACTTAAATCAGACACGTAGGCCGTAGTTTCTAACATAATAATATTATAACATAACTGAAAAGAATAGACAGTCATTACAACTGTAATAGGATGTAAGAAATTGTCAATATGAATTCTAGCATCTAGAAACCATCATGTCCAAAAAACCTGTTGAAAATAAACACTGGCACTTACTTGAGCGGTGTTGGGCGCATCATCAGGCCGGAGTGCGTGGATCTTCGACTCCTGGAAGTCAGCGAAGGCTCGCACGGCGGCCGCAGCGTCCCTGTAGCGCTTCCATAGTTCTACTGCTTTGTGGTACCTGGTGGAGGAACGTTGGTTCAATCTTTGTTAATTTTGGGATGGAAATATATTTATTTTCAAGTATAGTTAAGGAAAAAAATACTTTTAAAAGCTGTTATTGATGTCTTGCATTCTGTTTAGAAGTTCCAGAGATTTTAGGCTCGCACATGGAACTCACATCGTATGCAACGAATATTGGGTAAGTACGAGGTATTTGAAATATGTCTAGGCCTCTTTAATGAACATTGGGTATGACTAAACAAGTAATCTTTTCAGCCTTTGTATAAGAAATAAGTAATAGAAGTTGTTTATAGAGTTTATATCCTAGGCCTTACTTGTCACAGAGCTGGTTGAGGTTGGTGCAGGTGTGCTCGTATGCGGCGGCGGCGTCGTCGAGGTCGCGGCGCAGGCTGGCGGCCACGGCGGGCTCGCTGGACGCCGCCAGCGGGGCCGCCGCCGCTGTCAGCTCGCCCACTAGCTCGCCGCTACGCCGGGACAGCGACTCGCTCAGGTTCTGTACGAGAAAATGTTTATTATTATCAAGTAAAACGTTGAAAAGTTTTAATTTTATATTCAAATATATTAGTTTAGTTCGCTGTGTCATGAATAAGCAGGTTATGTGGATTAAAAAGAATACAAAATTGATATCGAATTAATTTTGTGTTTCAGACGATAAAAATAACCTGGAAAATAATATACTTAAACATTATTTTACTTGCATCAGAGTAATATTCTCATTACATTGTGATAAGGGTAAATAACAACCATAGTACAAAGAGCTTCTTACCTCGAGTTTCTCGGTGGCCTTCAGCAGCCTGTCGTAGTCCACCTGTCCCTGCACGGTGAGCAGCTCCACCATGTAGTCGGCCTCGCGCACGGCGCCCTGCACCAGTTCCAGCTGTCTCTCGAACCGGCGCCAGAGTAGCAGTTTGGCGCGGAGACGAGTGCTCAAGTCACTGCAAGCCGCTTCTAGTTCTGCGTGCGTTTCCTATGAGGAAGAAGATTTGTTAGAATACATTTTCAGGTTTATTTCTAGGCGATCGATTATTATAACTTTGAACTCAAATAATTAACTAATAGTTACCTGCAAAGCAGATATGTCTCTCTCGACGCCCGTAGGCGACACGACGACACGCAGACTGGTCGGCAGCGTATGCAGCGCCTGCCTGAGTGCCAGGATGTCTCTCCACTGCGAGCCCAGCTCGTCTATCAACTTGTCGCAGTTCTCCGAAGCCCTCTCCACCACATCACTGCCTAACCTTTCAGCTGCTTCACACTCTTCGAGCGTCAAGCGAGCTCGGCGCTGACTCTTCTGGCACCTAATAATACCGGCCTGCACTTGCACTATCTTCTCCTTCAATAACATGCTGCGTTCAAGTTCTTCAGAGATCTGGTCGTCAAGAATACCGGACTGCGTCAACAGAGCACCCAAGCGGTCTGATTCAGCAGTAGGCAGCAAACTCAGTCTGCCCAGTTCATTCTGTATTCTGTCGATACGTCCAGTCATTACTTGAAGTCTTTCGATGTACAAGTTGAGTTCGTCTTCACTCTTGATCACACCTTTAAGACTCTCTAGAGCTGCACGTAGTTCTCTTAGTTCTTCCTCCAGTATGTTGAGCTTCTCTCCGGAGGATACGTCACGGTCTGAGATGTTCTGTATTGCCGAAGAGTGAATGCTGTCGATCTTGGCTGCCAATTCACTCCATTTGTCTTCGATCTTAGAGAAGAATTGTCTTTGTACCATCTCATCAGAAACCGGTAGAATTTCTAAAGCCTTTTCAAATTGAACGCCTGATTCATTCTTCAAATTGTTATGGACCTCATGTTGAGCCTTTAGCTCCCAGAATCTTCTGAGATTGCCAGTAGTTGTGATATTTTCTGGAGTAATAAATTCCAGTTCTCTGTTTGCCACCTTCATCCATCCTTCAATTCGGTCAATGAGAAGGTCGTACGTTACCCAGTTTTCTTTAAAGGCTGTCAGTCTTGTAAGCCTGGAGTCCACATCGTCCTGTAGCTTCAACAATGTGTCTAATGCTACAGAGCATTCTGATTCTAAACCAGAACAAACTATTAAGTTTTGTAGGCTTTCTGTAATGGACAGAAGACGTAACATCTTCGCATAATGATGCGAGACATCCAGACTTATGGACTGATACAGATTTATGTATTGTTCGTGATCTCTGGAAGTGACGTTGCTGAGGTCTGGGACTCTTTGTTGTGCGACTATGAGCCATTGCCGTTCTTCCTTCATTCCATGTTGAAGTAAAGACCACCTGGATGCTGCTAACGTCATTTGTTGAGCTCGACTTGCAGCTCGGTCGATGATAATCGTCGCTCTATCGTGTAAAGAATTGTGCAAAGATGAAAACTTCGCTCTTGTTTCACTATCCAGGTTATCTTCTAAAGATTCAAGGATAGCTCTGCAATGGCTTAAGTTAACGAAGAACTTTCTGTGCTTTTGGATCTCTTCGTGTAAGTGGTCTAAGTCTGACACAATGATCTTTCCATCAAGTAGAGCTTCGGCTACATCAGTGATCTGCCCGAAGTCCTGTAGCGTTTGTTCGTATTCCTCGGCCAGAGACGCTAGCTGCAAAAGTCTGTCCCTCTCGGTATTGATGGTGTTTTCTATTTGTTTGGTGTCGTCCTCAGCATTGTAAAGCTTGGATGGACATTCCCTTTTAGGGTTGGCTTCAACTAGACTGCGACATCTCTTGAACATTTTCCTAATCGTTACAAAGTTATCTAAATTGTTAGTTTCGATTTTATCCAACTTTTCCAATTTCTGTTGCGTTGGTAGTTCCGACATTATAACGTCGTCTAAATTATTTTTCACGGCTTCTACAGAATAGCTTAGTTTATCTGTATCTTCTAAGAATTTGATCCATTCTTTTTCTACTTCTTTCACTTTGACCGAGCTTTGACTGTTCAAAGTATTAACCGCATCTACTTGACGCGTTAACGTTTCGATCAAAGTAATTATTTCTTCACTCACTTCAGTCACTTCGATGATGTGCTTCAGATCGTGAACATGTTTCTTGAGTGTATTGAGACGTTCAGTTTCTTCAGTCGACTTCACGCCGCTGAAAGTCTGTCTCTGGATCTTGTATTGAATTTCTTCTAACCAAATTGAAATGGTTTCAATGACTATGATTACACTCCTTTCAGTTCGTGTTGGATCATTGTTCTCTATTGAATTCTTTACTTCATCTAGTTCCTTATTGACAACTAAGTTATAGGATTTCTCTACTGATGGTTCTAATAATGCAACAGCCATGGAATCGTCTGGTATAGTCTTCTGTGGTTCAGTGACTGATTGAGTTCGTTTTTCAAGAGCATCTAGTAATCTTGCTTTTTCAGATTTGTGAGGGATAATAGTCTTGCTAGGAGATGGTGACTTAGATTTTGACCTTTGAACAACATCAGAGTATGTTAGTTTGTGTAATGTTTGTTTCGACGTCATAGGACTAGCAAGTTGAGAGATGCCTTCATCAATCGATGATGCATCTTTAAGCGACATATCTTCACTGGTTGGTGTCACGGACAACGAAAGCTCAGTATTAATTGGATCCGATAGACTTTCTGGAGATTGCAAGAGAGGTGATTCTGTCTTCTTTTTCGTCCTTCGCCTCTTCTGTTTGTACTTTTCACCCAAAATAGATTGGGGAGGTTCTTCGAATGAGCGTTCACTCTCGATGAACTCCGTAGTGGCTTGTGGAATCGAAATCTGAGCCTTAAGGTGGATTTCATACGGCTCGTCCGTAGAAGTGGAGATGGAATCTTCAGAATAGTTTCTGGGAGAAGTTTGTTGGGTGCTGTCGATTGTAATGACATCTCTTCTTTCTAAGTCTAGTGGTGGAATTGGTGTAGGAGCAAGTTCTACGGGTGGAGATCTTGGAGAAGTTTGTTGGGTGCTGTCCACTGTTATGATCTTTCTTGTTGGTTCAACCGCTGGTTCAATACCAGGTTCTACAACTGGCGTTGGTTCAGGTGATACTAATTTTTCTGGTAATTCAGGCACTTCCTGTACTACCGGCTCAGGTTCTCGGGGAGTAGTTTGTTGAGAAGTGTTAACAGTCTCGATCACTTTGACTTCTGGTTTAGGAGGTTCAACCTCTTCTCGTGGTGTTGTTTGCTGAGTGCTGTCAACAGTAATAACCTCTTCCTTTATTTCGAGAGAAGGTAATGATGGCACTTCTGGAATCTCCACTGGCAAAGGTTCAACCTCTTTCACAGGCTCTGGTTCAGGCGTATCAGACTGAGTGAAAGTGCTGACAAGTGGGACTTCAGGTGTTTGCATACCCATCTCAGTCAGCTCCTTCTCTTTGATAGGAGTAGTTGAAGTTCCTTGTTCCGTTATTTCTTTTTGAACAGTCTGGATATCTGTTTCAGTTGTTTCTACAATAATTTCTGTACTCTTCTCATCTTTTTGTACCACTGGCAATGGAGATGTTTGCATTTCTCGTGATTCTGTGATGATCTCAGGAGTAACTGATTTCTCTTCGACAATGACAGGTTCCTCAACAACTGGTGACGTTTGTGAGAACTTCTCTTCAGGAGTGCTAATATCATGCGGAATAACCTGAGTTGTGGCTTCAAGTTGTACAACTTGTTCTGGAGTTTCTGACCTGCTAGTCTGTATTTCAGTATCTGACATAATCTTTTCTACCACAGTAACTACTTCTTCAACTGTTTGTGTATGAGCTTCTTTGTCTTTCACAGGCGTCGTTTGAGTGATAACTTCACTCATGGACGTTGGTGTCGTCTGCATTTCAATATCAGATGTTTCTGGTCGTGGTATCTCTTCAACAGGCTCAGGCTCCTCAGGAGACGTCTGGACAGAATATTCTGTAGTAGCAATTTCTTCTACTATTGGAACAGGGAATTTAAGGATAGTTCCCACTTCCCTCTCAGCAGTCTCAGGGCTGCTTTGGACGCATTCCTCGACGATTTTGACAGTCGTGATATCAGACGTTTCACTGATAGTATGGTAAGACTCTTCTTTGGGCGATGAAGCTTCAACTTCAGTTCCAAGTTTAGGACTTTCGGGTTTAACCTCTGGCTCTGGTTCTACAACAGGTTCTGGCTCTACATCTGGCTCTGAGGGTGATTTAACTGGTTCCACAGGAGTCTTCTTCTTGCGCCTCTTATCTCTGCCTTTCTTTCCAGGTTCACGCATCTCTACTGGTGTTGTTACAGTAGTTTCATCTGTCTCTGTTGTGGTTATTACTGGATATGCCGTCTCTTCGCTTTCCCTGTGTGGTTTTCGTTTCTTGTGCTTCTTCTTACTTTCAGTTGTCGGTACTGGACCCAAAGATAAGTCTTCAGGCTCGTATCCCTTTTCTTCTGAGATGGTAAGAGATTCTGATTCGACATAAGAGTCTTCGATTTCAGGGGCCTGTGGTTCTTCAAGCACCGGTTCCTCAGGTGTTTTTATCTTTTCAGGTTCAGGAGTAGCGGATTTAATAACTGGAGTTGGTTCCTTGGGTTCAGGTTCAACTTCGGCAACTACCACCGGTTCTAATACATCCTCGGTTGGTGTAGGAGATTCACGAGGTGGAGAGACTGGAAGCTCCACATAATGGCTCAGGGATGAGCTGTCGGTACCCGCAATACTCTTATCTGTTTCGATTTCAGTCGACTCACTAGTTATGGAATCGGTTTTATGCTTCTTCTTCCTTCTGCTCTTCTTACTTTGTTTCACAGACTCTGGTGGTGTGATTTCTGCTTTTGGTTCTTCGGGTACTACATCAGCAATAGGGACTGTAACCTTTTCTTTAGTGATTTTAACTTCGCTTGGCAGGATCACTTCAACATCTTTCTTGACAACTATCGGCTCGGCTTCAAAGTGTTGAACCTTTAAGTCGTATTGAACTTCAGGTTTAACCTTATCTGCTTCGCGAGATTTAGTCAAAGACAGTGAAATGTCGACTGTTTGTTCTGGTTTATCAAGCTGTGTAACTTTAGGTTCTGGTTTGAATCCCCTAATATCAGTGTCCTGGCGTTCAGAATGAAGTAACATGGAGACATCATATTTAGTACCAGGCCTGTCTGGCTGAGGCTGAGTAAAACCAGGCAGTTCAGTTGTTTGAGATGGAACATCTTGTTTCTCAGGCTGGCCGAACGTCATCATTAATTTGTTGACGCTATCAGACGAGCCTTGAATTTGTGGTTCGAACTGTCTGATGTACGACATCTCAGGAGCCGCAGGCACTTCAGTGACATCAGCTTCAGAAATAACTGTTCCGATTTTCAATGGTTCCACTTCAATCGTAGATTGTGTTGGTGCTTTTTCAGTTGTGATTTGACTAATAATCTTTTCAACTCCAGTCTTTGTAGGTTCAGCAATGCGTTCATATTTATCGGTGCCTTCTTGAGTGATGAATTCTTTGATTAATTTCACAACACCAATCTTGGGTTCTTGGCCAATTTCTACCTCTGGGAAATCGCGTTCTGGAGATATTGGTTTAACATCTTCAACGACTGGAATCGAAGGTTGTTCAACGACCTCTGGTTCCTTCGGTACTGGTTCTTCAGATTTTATAACATCCTTTGTGATGACAGATACGATTTCTTCTTTTTGAGGCAAAGGTTGTTCTTTAATAGAAATTGATACAGTTGATGTTGGTTCATCAGGTTGGACTGGTTCTTTAGGTTCGATGGTAGTGCTTGTAGAGACTTGGGTAACTTCAGATTGACTAACAGTCGTATCGACCTCAGTCTTGGTAGTTTCAGGAATGCGTTCATATTTATCAGTGCCTTCTTGAGTGATGAATTCTTTAATCAATTGTACAACACCTATCTTGGGTTGTTGGTCAATTTCTACCTCTGGGAAATCGCGTTCTGGTGATGTTGGTTTAACATCTTCAACGACTGGAATCGAAGGTTGTTCAACGACTTCAGGTTCCTTCGGTACTGGTTCTTCGGATTTTATTACATCCTTTGTGATAACAGATACAATTTCTTCTTTTTGAGGCAAAGATTGTTCTTTGATAGAAATTGATACAGTTGATGTTGGTTCATCAGGTTGAACTGGTTCTTTAGGTTCGATAGTAGTGCTTGTAGAAACTTGGGTCACTTGTGTAACTTCAGAGTAATCTTTAGGCACATCAGATGGAATTGCTTTAGGCTTTTCTTCTACTTTAACAGGAGAATGAATGGTACCTGCGTGAATACTCTCCTTTTCTAATAGCTCTCGTGTTATTTCTGTCACGTTAAATTGTGTCACGCCCTGTTGTTCTGTAATCTCCTGCGTAATGAATTGAACACTATCATCCTTAGGTTTCTTCTCCGATAGTTTTTCTTTCTCAGGTTTTTTCAGCGTTTCTACAATTTTCTGATCTTCTTCAGAAATTTCTGGCTTATCCTCTTTAAGCACGACTCGTTCATCAACTATGTCAACCTGTTCGGGAAGTTTGGTCGTTGTTACAGTTTCAGGAATAGCAGCTTCTTTTACTGGAGCTAATGTTTCAGGTGTTTGTGGTTCTTCAATAGCTTCGACCGCCATTTCAAGTGACTCTTCCCGTTTGATTGGCATTGCTGGAATCTTGGACACTACAGTGTGGTCCATCTCACTACCAATGAAGCTCTTTGTGAGATCAAGCAGACCTGTGTCTTTGGGCACGTCCACAGTACTGGCTGGAGTTACGTCAGTCACTTCTAAAGCTTGAGCCATTTCAGGTTCAGGTACAAAAATGTCTTCAGTGGTGCCAATAGTTTCAGGTTCGACTTCAATCGTTTCCTTGACTATTGTAACAATTTCAGGTGATTTGGTAACAAGTGTTTCAACTGTTGGCTTCTTTTCTTGAACACTAGTAGTTGTAGTTATAGTTTTGTGAGTAGTAGTAGTAACTGTTTCACTATCCTTAACCTTTTCTGCTTCTGGTGATTTCTTAATTTCCTCTTTTTCAGGAATAGGCACATCCTTTTCAGGTTTGGGTGTTGTAGGTTTAGGTGAATGATCAATTTCCTCTTTTTGTTGAATTAATTCATCCTTTTTAGGCTTTGTTGGTGTTTTATGGATAGCTGAATGATCAATTTCAGTTCCAATGAAGCTCTTAGTAATGTCATAAAGTGACGAATCCTTTTGTGTTGTAATAGTTGTGTCAATCACCTCTTGTGGTTGTTTAGCAGAAGTTTCCACTACTACTACTTTGTCTGGAGAAACATCTTTAGCTGGTAACCTTTGCTCAGTTAATTTAACTTCAACAGTAACTGTTGGTTTTAATTCTTCTGGTTTCGAAAGCTTTTCATCAACAGGTTTAACTTGTTTTGGTTCTTTGAGTGCCTCTGGTTCTGTCAAAGGAACCTGTTTGATTTCTTCTGTTTTTGTAATAATTTTCACAGGTGACGCTGGTATTTTAGAAACCACTGAATGATCCGTTTCACTTTCGATGAGGCTCTTAGTTATATCAACGAGAGTTGTATCCTTAATTCCATTTGTTTCTGGAATCTCGGTTGTAACAGTCTTAGTAATAGTTTCAGTGATTATTGGCGCGTCACTGATGATGTCAGTGACTTTGGTTACTTCAGTGGTTTTCTTAGTGATTGTGATTTCAGGTTCCGTAGACTGAACGGTCTCTTGAATTATTTGCATCACTGTTTCAGGCTCCTGAGTCTTGTCTTTAGGTACAGGTTCTTTAGCTGGTCGTTTTTCTTCTTTCGTTTCTTTAGGATGCACTGGTTCTGGGGTGCCAACAGCTTCTTTTTGTGTAACTTCAGAGGTTACAACGGTAGTAGTTTTAGTTTCGTCTACTGGGGTAGTTACAGTTACTGTTTTAGTAATAACTGTTGCATCTGGGCTGTCAAATTTGACTGGTTCTTCTTTGACTGGTTCAGATTTAACTGGAGCATCTTTAGTAGGTTCAGATTTAACCGGTAGTTCCTTAACAGGCTCAGATTTAACAATTTCAGTTTCCTTTACAACTGTAATTTGTTCTGTTTTGACTGGTACTTCTTCAATTGGTTCAGACTTAACTGGAGCATCTTTAACAGGTTCAGATTTAATCGGTACTTTTTCTAATGATTCAGTTTCCTCTAGAACGACTGTAGTTGGTTCAGATTTAACTGGGACCTCTTTGACTGGTTCAGATTTTACTGGAGCACCTTTAGCTGGTTCTTTCGGTTTCTTTGAAATATCTTCTGCGGTGTGTTCCATTTCACTACTAATTAAACTCTTAGTGATATCAATCAAACTAGTGTCCTTTGGAGTGTCACTAGATGTCACAGTCGTGAACTCTGATGTGACATGTCTAGTTACTGTAGTTGTTGTAAAGCCATCTGTTTCCTTGGTAGTGATCGTGGATGTAGTTACTTCAGGCTCATTGAACTGGACAGTCTCTTTAACAATCTTCACTGTGGTATCAGTATCATCACTTGGCTTTTTCGAAGAATCCGGTGTTATTTCCCTAGTTATAGTGGTCTGTTTGATTTCAGGTACAGTTCCAGCAACATGTTCTATTTCACTGCCAATGAAACCCTTTGTGACATCGATGATGGTGGTATCTTTTTGTGTAGGCATGACAGTCACTGTAGTAGATTTTGTAATTCTAGTAGGGAATTCGCTCTTGACATCATCCTCTTGTATGATTTCCAATGCTTCAGGTTTGCTTAACTTAACATCGATATCAGTTGTTATTGTAGAATCTGGTACATATTCGTCATCTGGTTCTTCTACTATTTGTTCCGTCACATGTTCTTTACCGTCAATAATCTGCACTTGTTTGATTATTCTAATACGTTTTGTTTTAACGCCTTCGGTTTGAATGCTGTGAGATATTTGAGGTTCCTCTTCAATAACTTCAACATCATCTGGTTCTTCGATCACTTCTTCTGTGACGTGCTCCTTACCATCAATGATTGTGATATGTTTGATGATACGTCTCCTCGTTCTGGTTATTTTTCTAGTGACTTTCTGTACAACCGTAGCTACATTGGTCGAGGAAGACTCGAAAGTGGAATGATGCGTTCCTTCAGTTATCAATGTTGTGTGACCATCCTCGTCGTGAGGTTCTTGTACGATGTAGGTAGTTTCATCAGGTTGACCTGGTAGAATTTCATAAGATTCAGACACTGTTACTGTTTTAACCGGAGTGCTTTCTCGTTCTTGTGAGGATTGCACTCTAGTAGTTGTTGATTTAGTTATCGTGTGGTGGGTTGTACCATCCTTTTGGATAAACTCCACGGGACTGCTCTCTCGTTCTTGTGAGGTCTGCACTCTAGTAGTTGATTTGGTAATAGTACGATGTGTTGTACCTTCCTTTTGAATGAAGTCTTGCATCATCTTTTCAAGTTGTTGGGCTTGGGTTAGCTCAACTGGTGCATCTACTTGCTGGCTGTCAGTATCGTCAGGCTTCTCGTCTTTAGGTTTGTCATCATGCGGTCTATCCTCAGATGGTTTGCCGTCAGGTTTGTCGTGCTTCGGTCTGTCATCCTTTGAAGAGTCATCGTCTTTCCTAGGTGGCAGGGCTGGGTGATCGTCTCGACGATCATCATCATCTTCACCTCCTGAAGGTTGAATGTCACCTCTTTCTCGAACGTTTATAGAAACCCTCGGGATTTGTTCCTCTACTACTTCAACATTGTCAGGTTCTTCGACAATTTCTTCAGTTACGTGTTCTTTGCCGTCAATAATAACGACGCGACGGATGATACGTCTTCGAGTCTTTACTATGCGCTTAGTAACTTGCTGAACCACAGCAGTTACACTTGAAGTAGATGTTTGAACTTGAGGTAGTTCTTGTCCCTCAGCCAGAAGAAGAATCTGTTCAGGGTTCATATCTCTCTCCATAGTAATTTTCATATCAGGTTTGGATGTAAATTCTTGAATAGTAACCTCACCACCAGGTAGGCTAGTTATTACTTGACCGCCATAGGTTTGGTATTCCATATGTTGTACTTCACCTTCTCCTAATGTCGTAGATGTTCCTGCCTTCTCGTCTCTTATCACGATCTGGGAGTAGGCCTGATCGAGAGGGAGATCACTAGATAATATATGAGATTCATGTTGTTGACTCTGGAGTATTTGTTGTCTTGTGACTAGTGTCTTTCTGACCTTCTTTACAATAATCCTCTTGGTACCATCGGCGTCTACTACAACTTCTGTTGTCGTTTCGTCAGGTTCCACCATAACCGTCTCGAAGGACTGTGGCAAGCTATGTGTGATGTTGAGCTGTGAATCCTTTCTGAAGTTATCATCCTTGTAGTTTGCGTCAACGAGCAAAGATTTCTCGTCAAGCTTTTGTTCCCTTATTACAGGTCGACTGGCAATTTCAATAGTCTCGTGACCATCAGAAATTGTCTGTCTGACTTGAATATTTTCAAGGATTTCCTTAGCTTCAGAGTGCGGTTCACTAGTTTGTATTGCCATTTCAACTGGAGGAGCGCATGTGATGGATACGTCGTGTGTGACTTTGGCCTCAGGTTGGCATATCACAGATTTGTCAGACACAGACGGCGGCTCCGACATGAGGCTCTTGCCAGTTTGTGTTTCAATTGCCACAGTTTCCTTTACAACCTGCATTTGGACTGGTTCAGGTTTCTCATGACTAGGTTTACTTTCTTGTACAGTTACTTTTACACTTTCTTCGGGAGAAGGCTGCTTCACCGATGGTACTTTCTCTGAAACTTCCTTTTCTTTGATAATCTCTCTAGGCGACACCACCTCTTCGGGCATCGACGTTGAGTCGATTGTCCTATCAGTCTGCGAGATGTCGTCGTCGACCACTTCTGGTGCCGACTTGATCTGCAGCAGCACCTGCCTTAACCTCTCTATCTCTATATTGACTAGATTCTTCGTTTCCATTAACGCCTTTTGCATCGCAACCAACTTCAATTTCAAAGACTGACTAGTTTCATCTTGACTTATCACAGTTATTGACTTCATAATAGTTTCATACTCCTCGTACTCAATTAGGTAACGGTCATATATTTCAATATATCTAATAATATCTTCCTCCGTGAGGACTTCGGAGTGCTGGACGGTTTCTTTGAGACCGTTGTTGATGGTCTCCAGCCATTTGTCGAGCTTGGCAATTTTCTCCTTGTTTTCTTCTATCTCTTTCGCTTGAATAGCCACTTGCACTTTGGCTTCCTGAAATTGATAATACAAAATTTAATACACTTTTAATATGAAACTACGTCCTTTCACCCAAAACATTATGTATTGTATTAGTTTGATGTTAATTTCCCACCAGTGACATTTAAACCTTATTATGAATGAATGCATTTTCTTAAATATTACGAAAGCATACAAATATTTCTGTTAGAATTAATTGGTTCTTGTTGTGTATTGTATGGTATGTGTTTGGTTAGTATTATCATGCTGCAAATAATGATAAATGACTAAAATATGTAATTTATGTTCTAGAATGAAGTTGATGAGAATTAGTTCAGTAGAGTTGAGTAGAATGATGTTTCGCATATCTGACTTACTAGTTATTTTAAATTACTAGTATTAATAGTCAGTAACTGAATGAGACATTGCAAAACCAGCCTTAATCCAATGTTAACACAAGTTATTACCCAACATCCAGTTAGCAAGCACCAGTCAAAGGAATGTTGAGTAAAGTTACCTTTCTTACCTCGATGATTTCCAGACCATCGTTCGCTTGCTTCAGCAGCTTCGAGATCTTGGCCCTCATGATGACCAGCTCCTTCAGCAGCGTCTGCACCTCCTGCTCCTGGCGGTACTCCATGATCTTCGTTTCCAGGATCTCTGCTGCTTCTTCACACTTCAATAGGATGCTGATGCCCTCCTGGAAATTTTGTGGAGACCGGTTGTATTTTTTGTTTTGTATTCTTAATCAGGTAGTGAAGAGAAATATAGGCAGTTTAAGATAAATGTAAGAATAAAGCTCTGATTTTGTAAGACAAAAATAAAGAAAAATAGACGTAGGTAGGTGAGCCTAAGTGAGTAAATTGAAGAAAGAGACAGCGAGAGTTTGATTAGAGTACAATCATTAGACAGTATCTAGGTATACAATATCAGTTTTACGAAAGACAGAAGAATATTCAGTACAAATGTGCCTAACCTAACGTAACCAAACACATTAATAGTTACGACAGTAGAGCTTACAATGAAACCATTCATACAACCTACTGCGTTACAAGGTACCTACAAAATTTATAGCCGGGTTTAACTGAAGAATAACACTCAAATAGTTGCGCAAGAGTAGGTAGTAAAAATCTAAAAGTGTTTTGTGATCTGTGGGACAGGTGCTGCCATCTGTTGAGCATTAGCTAAACCAATTAGATAGACATTAGGATAAATAAACAAATTGATATATGTACACTTTTGTTTACCCCTTCGAACTGTAAAAGGCATTACATTATGTAACATTATAAAAATACTGGTTAAAAATGGGTTTGCTACAAGATTTGTATATTAAAAATAACTTGTAGAAGTACCAACATGAATGTTTACCTTAAAACCAGAATATTTCAAACATAAACAGAGACCCCGGAAATGTTTACTATGTGCTATGTGCTATATAGATACTTAAACCATCAACTATGACTTTTTATTATTTGCCAGCCAAGAGTAATGTTTTGCTAAAAACGAACATTAATAAGTACTTGTGAAAAACTATCTATCTAAGTGGTTTCGGTTATAAAATTGAAGGACATTTAGGATTTTTTAATCACATTAATATTATAAATGTGAAAGTATGTTTGTTTAGATGTTTGTCTAAACTATCAGTAGTTTCAGTGTGATTGACAGACAAATTAAGTACAGACATATTTTGATAAAATTAGGCATACCGGGCTATGGGCTGACTTGGGTGATAGGTTACTTTTTATCCCACTGCTTTGCGTTTGAAACTGCAATCTCCTATCAGCTGAGCCAAGAAAATAAGTGAAAAAACCTATCTACAAAGTAATAAATTTTGTAAAAGACAAATAATCTTTTTCGCAGATACCTCAAAAAACATCAGTACTAAAAGCCGTGCAAATATCTCGCATAATTATTATCTCAGCCAAGTGCATATGCAAACAATAATATGCTGTAGATAAAACTAAAATAAAACGTGTCCTCATATTTCGTAGAAACATGCTAAATATAGAGATGACATTACTTAGAAAATATTACTCAGACAATTATGTCATAGCTAATAAAAATTAAACACACTGTATGTATGTTTAATTCATGTTGTAACACCCTTTATAGTGTGTAAATGAGGATGTGTGAAACATACAATTCAATTAAGTTCATGTATGGTAAAAGGGACAAATAGGTACTTTAGGAAAATGGTGCCAGTATAAAAATAATTTTAATTTTTTAAGATTATGTTCTCTACAGGGTGTAACAAAATACCCATATACATCAAGAAGCACTGAATAATACAGGTTTAATAGAATCTGTACACAAAGTTTCAGCCTAAAATTCGTTTAAAAAAAAATTGGTACCAAATTCTTGGTGTCGTATGATTCTTGATTTTAAATCATACAAACGTGTCACAACACTACCGGGGTCGAGACATTTCTTCTGTAAATCTGATCGCCTAGTACCTATCTACCTAATTTTGATTCGCGCGGCGACGGTGCGTGCGTAGGTACATTAGACGCTTTGTTTGCCTAGTACCTGTATGCTAAAATTTGCCTTGTAAATATTAAAATGAAAAATTTATTTAACTTACATTTTTAAAGATGTGGTTCGATGTGACTATACCGTGATAGTGAATACACAACACACTTTTGCTTGCTTGTAAAATAAATCTCAATCACAATCACAACAATAACAAACACCTTCTGAATGCTACGTTAAATCTTCTCTCTTACAAACACTGTTACAATACCAACGAAAGATAATTCAACTCCACGTTAAAGAAATTGATAATATTTTTTCGTAAAAACTAAAATTCTAATATTTTTCCGAAATATTGAGATGACTGAAACGTTCATGATGACAATATTATGTCAACACTGACAACTAGGGCTGGCGATCTGAGATCTTCTTCCCGCGAACCAAAAAGGTTGATACCTATTTTAAATCGGTTCACATTATTATTGAATCGGTAATGTAAATTAGACTATGAATGATATTTCTATGTATTCCACTGTAAAGAAATGTATTGAATAGTAGCCTATTAAAATACAATATGTGTGTTTTATCTATTAATTTAATCAAATACGTATTTTGGAAATACACGTCGAATTTGACTAAAGACGCTTATTAGCCCTGAAAAAGATAACAACTTAGCCTTAGTTTACAAGTAACTAATGTAGTTACAAATAATATTTGATTTTTACAGTGTCCTTTTAACTATTATGAAATACATCGAACCAATAACGATTAATCGTATTTTCTTTAAATCGGTTTCTTTCGGGGCAAGTCCCCCATCCTGAATGACAATTCCTATGTACAGAGAGAGAGAATCCAAAGAGAGTAGCTAACAGACGATGACAACATTTCCATCTCTCTCACATAATACACTCAAGCAACGCGTGCGACTGGGAAACAAGATTTTATCCTATTTAATATGAAATTAGGGATCTGTGAGTGCGCAACCGTTTTTCAATTTATGTAATGACAATTCTCGTTTCTTATGGATTCCTAGTACTTTTGCATGTTTTTCTCATTAAGACTAAGCTAATTTGCTGAGTTTTTTTTTAAATTCTGTCAATCTCTCTAAACGCCTCCAAGTAAAAATGTCCATTAAAAATTTATTCAAGAACGGAACCCACTGGGAGTTTTTTGTACTAGGACACACATAACTTGCATAGAATTGATATTTAGGGTTCATTTGAACACAATATTATGATATGAAACCCTTTTTCGTAACGTCTTCAATGTATGTAATAACAATTCTCGTTTCTTATGGGTTCCTAGTATTTTTGCATGTTTTTCTCATTAAGACTAGGTAAGGTAGGTAAGAGTAGGTATCCACAATAGTGAAAGAGGAGACAGAGATTGACAGAAGTTCACGAAAAGCTCAGCAAGTTAGTTTAGTCTTAATGAGAAAAACATGCAAAGGTTAAGATTACTTCACTCATTTGTTTGAGACCATCTTATCTAAGAAAAACAAAAAAAAAATGGTATCTCTTTGTATCACGTGAAGACCAGATAGGTACCTAATTATTTCATATTCTTACGGATACCCTTGTCTATGTACTTAGCGTAATTTAAAATTGGTGCGGGTCGCACGATTCGCATGCTAGCGTGTCTAAAGAAAAAAATAAGCATCGCGCTAACAGACACGTATGCGGCCGACGAGATTTTCTTTACAAATGTCCGGTGCTTGTACTCGCTCGAGGTTTTGGCTTAGTTTGTCTACAAACATATTCTTTGTTTTTTATGAAAACCTTTCTTCTTAAAACAATTTCCAAAAGAAAAAAAAAAAGATGTTACGAAAAATAAATATCCGGAACCCTTTTTTCTTTATTCGAAGAAATACCAGGAGTAAGCGTTTTGATTTTATTTAAGTACATTGAGTGCACTTGCACCACCGATCAGCTGATTTCTTGCAAGTGATGTAATGATTTCATTTGTAGGATTTCATGTATGTATGTATTGGAAAAATTCATAACTTCGTTCCATGAAAACATGAGTTTAAAAAACCCATCCCGTATAGTTTGTTATGTCCTCTAGAAACCGTGCACTTGATGTGTATACCCCCTTTTTGTTACACGTTGTATATAAAATGATATATTATATTATATCTTAAGTTATATTATTTTTCTCTAGGTATAAGGTAAGGTTATATATAGGTATGAGTTGACAAATACACAGACAAAATTAGCCTCTCAAAGAAAGAACAAGCAATTTAGGTTAGGTATATAATATTTTAACTTAATATAGAAAATACTAGGTACTTATAACAATATACTTTTTTATTGGTATAAAATAAGATAAATATGTTTGCTCTCTACGTAAATACATAACAAGACAGAGTCTTTATTACCTACTGACAATTTTCTTTCTATTGGCTATCCTCCAAGTAGGTTGGGGTCGGAACTAGTTTCAACCGGTTTTGTTTCGATATTTTCTATAATGATACTTTCTTTTGTTTCAGCAATTTTTACTTTATTGTTGTCTTTAGGTGCCTTGTATATTTGCAGAAAAATAAATATTATCTATTCTTGTATCGTATCACCTAAGTTAGCACATACCCTGTCTGTATACCAAATTTCATCAAAATCCGTTCAGTAGTTTCAGCGCGATTAACAGACAAACATCCAAAAAATTATAGTGTAATCGGCACTTATATCTTTTTAAAAAAGGAGGCGATTTGACATGTTTTGTGTTTATTAGGTGCAGATAGCCTATTTAAGTAGACCAAAACATATACATACATTGTTACTAAATAAACCAGGTGTACTTTTAGAGGAAAATACAAAACCGACAAATATTTTAAGCATGAGTCCAATTAGACCATTATTAATTAACCAATAGCAACAATTTATTGTTAACCGCTTATCATCAAGGAAAACAACAAACACAGCAATTATAATTCTGAAAACTTTGATGTCTCATTGCAAGGTCATGTATCACCGGTTACATGAAAATTACTCATAAAATTTTTATAACAAAATGCACCTTGGATCTGGTGTAATAAGGTATGCGGTTGCTTGTCGATTGATGGTATGCAAACCTATTTACTCCAGTTTAAAATGGCCGTCGTAAAAATTAACCGTTATGGCCGATTAGTTTTAATGGTTGTGTTAAAATAGAGAATATCGTAGTTTACGGGAGATATACAAAGTAATGGTTTCTTAGTACATGAGCTACGTTAGAAATGTTTTTAAAATGAACGATTTTAAAATGAAACGGGTTCTCTGTGCATGCTAAATTCTCTATTCTGCGACATACGACGCGGCGATTGTCGCGCTGCTACTCTGTAGCAGAATGCTGCTCATCAATATGAGCCTCTAGCATGGTTTGAAACTAGTCCAGTTACTCGTCAAACAGTAACGCGAGAAAGCCAATAACATAATAATTAATTTAGTATGTCCCACGACGTTTTTTGGAATACAGAAGCACAGTCTACATAAACAGGTAACAATTGAAATTAACTAATTACTAAAGTCAAAAACAGTATGATTGTATAGATAGTAATTTGTATTGGTCAATGAACAAGAACAAGGTCTGATGTCATAGGACGACCTAAAATTAAATTCTAGGCACGATTTTGGAAATTATGTCTACCGTGGCATCAGACCTAATTATGTACAAATACAAATCAGTCCATGATTATATATTTCTTGGAAATGCTTCAACGAATATATCGATTAGGTACTGCATAACATCATGCCTATTATTCTACTGAAGACTTGGCAGAGAAGTAGGTACTTGTACTATATTGCGAGCTAGCTAGGTTATAGGGTCTCATAGAATAAGAGTAAAAGAAAATAAATGGGCAAAATGGGTATTGATTGTGGTGATTAATGCTCAAAGCTTCTCTGTGTGAGAAGAGGCCTTTAGCTAGCAGAAGGCACTTATAGGCTGTTGATGTGATGTGATTACTTGTAAACACAAAGATATACAACATCTGAACAATACGGCAATCTTAAGATGGAAAAGTAAGTGCGGCAAAAATTGCATTTAGGAATCAAATTAAAGAAGTGATTACTAAACAAGTAATGACGCGTTATTTATACTATAGATACTTGGAACTAGCAAGTGATGTGTATACAATATACACAAATACATGTCTGACGGGCAAGGACATGTCTAACGTGCTAGTTTCATGTTTGCTTAGACTTCATCGTGTATACAGTTTGAGATCAAACAAAATACCGCAGATTTCAAACCACAGGAATTTCCAGTACACCCTACCAGGTACATAACGTATTTTAATCCATAATGGAGGAAGAAGTATTCATAATTATATACATCCCTGAAGGGGTAAGCAAAGGTACACATTACGGCATTTAATACCACTTTACAATGTACACGCACTTTTCACCATTTAGGTCCCATGTAATAGGAGGTGAGCCTATTGCCATATACTAGGCACAATGCCACATTCCGTGCTACTACTGAGATATTTACGAAAACCCAAAAAAAAGCTCAGTAATACTGCCCGACCACTCGACAAATGAGGCAGTCTATTTTTATGACCCCTTATTGGCCTATACTGCACAATTCAGGTTACATTTTAGTACCAAAACTTTTTAGAACTAGTGACCTGAGTCTGGCTAACTAAGTCATTACTAACAATAAAATTGTGATTTTGAGCCTGTGAATACGAGCCATTGTATGTACCGAGCCCGTTCTAGTTGAATGACAATACACAGAGAGTCAATCCGGTCCCACAGGCTATGAAAAGAGATGCTACGGAAATGGTACCTATGTATATGTATATCTATGTATGTAGGTAGCTATAGATAACGTGTGCCTTTATACATTTTGAAAATTGATAATTGAATAGGTACTTAGATATTTTTATAGGGTTTTTCTCTTGATATTTATAGGGTAGCTAAGTATAGACTTAGGTATATTAGGGTATACTTATGTCTGTGGGTCACATTCGGGGCATATTAATAACATTTTAAGACTAATGTACAATGTTATTAGTTCTTGATTTTAAAATATACATATTATGTCTCATTTCATTCCTCTCAATATACTAAATCTATGAACGTATGTATGAGCTTAATGCCCATCAATGTTTACTATTTTCTTAGACAAATTATATAAGTTTAATAACACCTCTTTCAATCGCTAACCCGGTTTAAGTAGAAGTTATTCCAAATAAAATTATAATTACTTTAAGTAAATAACAAGATTCTAACATCTGAAACTATTGCACCAAAACACATTATAATTCACAAACAAAATAAAAAAATACCTTTAAACCAAAAATAAAAATCCACAATTCACTTCAAAACAACACTATGTATATAAACTTCACAAAAAACAATCGATTAAATCGATTCCATCGCGAGTTTAAAACTTAAATCGTATAATAACTCGTATTCGTATCGACTGCGGAGCGTTCGTTCAGTAACTAGTACTAGTGGCTGAGAGAAGCCAAACATTCTAGTACATATTATTAACTCGTATGTCGTAATGGAGGTGACATCATTACCGATACATCATTGTATATAAACCTAAATCATTGTCAAGGACAGAATAGCTGAGAGATGACACTACTACCACTCATTTGTTGATGATTTAATTGTGGCTATCAGTCACGATTCTGGGTGATAGGTACGTGACTTATAATTGAGGTTAGGTCATTTGTAAATAAATATGATAAGAGTACGGAATGCATAAAAAGTGTTTACAATAATAAAGGAGAATTGAAGATCAAAATGTTTGGTGTAGAGAAAAACTTACTTAATGAGTATATGATTATTATCTTGTGGGCTGGGCAAAACCATTTATGTCAGTGGTTTACCTTTATCTATACATATAATTGAGACACACAGACACATGGAAAATAGTTTATAAAGAAAATTATGAATTAATCTTAACTGCGTAAATTCATGGAGCAGATAACTTTCTAAAAACGTGTAATGAATTAATATTTCATAATGACTTAGGTTTACATTATGCCTACGTCTAGTCTAAGCTGTTAATGAGCTTATACTTCAAAATCCTGGGTTCTAGACTATAAGCTTTAAGAGTATTTAAGAATTAGGTCCACAATGGAGCCTTACAAGTGAAGAAAGTAATTAACATTAAATTGAGGGATATTTTTAAAATAGAATATTTATTTACGTATGTATATAAGACTATGAGAAGATGATACAGAAACTAACTAAATGGCCCATATCTATGTTTCCACAGCCAGTAAATAATGACAAACGAACCTGAATCAGTTCCAAAAAACACACTAACCCAGTTCTCTCACTGACAATGCGACAAAGACAGCTGATGCTGCTCCTCATACCTCCCAACGATACAATTCTAGTTTTGTTTATAGGCAGACATTCGGGCAATTTTGAATGAGCACTCATTAAACTAGCTTTAAACCAATCTGCACTATGAGATCGCGAATCTAATTTTACCAGTATCTACGTCAGTAGGAATTCAGGTCTGTTATTTTTGATCAATGGTTTATATACAGTGAGACTCACCTTGAGGCCCTCCGCCATGGTGTCCAGGCTCTCGTCAGGAAGATCCGCTAAGCGCGTCTGTACATCTCTTATTTCTTCTAGCAGAGTTTCTATATCGTTAGATAATTCATCCTGAGAACACACACTTTTATTAGCAACGCACACTTTTGTACAGTGACGATATGGAACCAGAAATCTATCATCTCTATTATAGGAGAGTACAAGTTCTACAAAAAATAAAAAAACAATCACAAAGGACTAGCGCTCTAAAGTTCTAAACAATGCATCCATTAAAAACGAGTACTAAATGACGTTGATGGTTATAATAAAATAATCAATCATCGTGCATTCTGTAGAATATCAAAATGTAAAACGTCATGCACAATCTGTTCACGTGTAGATGTAAATCAAGTTTAAATACATCTCTGAACCAATAGTTTTGGACAATGGCCAAAACATATATTATGGGTTCGCATGCCCGAGGAAATGTACGCAGGCATTCATTACGAATAAAGCTAAAATTTATGCATGGCTAGTATCTGGGATCGAACACGAAACAGGATTCACTGTATCACGTAAACATTGTAATATTATGTAATCTACAGCAAAAATTTCATGAACGAATCAAATTCTATCAAATGAATGCAATATACTTTCGTTGTAAAAAGAAAATAGCAGAAATATAACAGATATTCTGATTCCATATCGTCTAATAATATTTAGAGGGTCAAACAGTCCACGTGATCATTCCAATGGACTAGCAGTTAGGTACACATAACAACAACAACAAAATAAACTCAAATTAGTTCATAACAATAATGTTGGCATGACATGCGAACTTTAGAGTCTGCAAACAAGGGGCCTGTTACTGGAATGTTGACAAAAGCTGGTCAGTCTGGTATTTAAGTGTCCCGTACTGTAGTCGCGTGAATTTCCAATAAGGATTTTTGAATAAAAAACATCCAAAGCAAAGAATTTGGAGTAGAGCTGTTCAATTTTGATTAGGTGTGCAGGAGGAGATAATCGTTCATCTTTAAACAAATCGATACGTTATAAATTTGCAGTAAAATCAGTTTTTTGTTTTGTATTTGAGAGGTTAATTAATCCCCCCATACACCTATGGTTAGTTCCATTGTCAGCAGCGTGTGCTCGTGTGACATTCACAGCGAAAGCATTCGAATCGATTCCAGTACGAAACACTTACAATGATAAACAATGTATAATCAATTCAAGACTATTCTCGGATGCTAATCAATAAAACAATCAAATAAAACAGGTATAAATAATATGAAAAATATCATTCATGTATAGTATGAGAAGTCTTGCAGACTAATCTACATACATTCCAAAATGTAGCAAAAAATATGACTGACCTTAGCGAAATTTCAAATTAAATTGCAGACTTTGTCAAAGTTCTTTGTATAAATTACTAAGATTGCAGACTTGGAGCCTTGTCTGCTCTGGCTTGCATTTTCATCAAAATTCAAAGCCTCAAAATACTGACTCTATAAAAACTTTTCTCAATTAAGCGACAACAGTCTATCGTCTCGTAGTGGCCAAATTTTGACAGGGGTATCACTGATCAAAAGAAATAAATAAATCAAAAAATAAAACTATCATTACGCACGTGTAAATAAAACAATGCACGTCATTTTATAGTTTATTACAATAAAATATCAGACGACTGACAAAGACTAGAAAAAATCAAATCTGACTAGAGATGACTAGAATATTTATAAGTTCACACAATACAAAAATTAACGACTAATCAAATGCGTAACTATTCTACTGTTATAATTTACAGTGCACGCCAAAATGTGGCACTACAAGACGAGCTGCGGCGTGGCTAAATACATCACAATACAGAGCTTCGTAATATGTGAAATTAAGAATTTAGTAATTATATCATGCCAAACATAGAGTATATATTTAAAAATCGTACAATACGACTGTGGGTCAGTCACCTTTGTTGTCCTCTGGGGTGTCTCCTCCGGCTCCTGTGTGGATGAGGATGGGGCTGGTGCTATAGGTAGGGTGGTTAGTATATCCTCCCTAGATACAGGCTCGTTCACAACGTCATCAACAACAGGTGTTTCGACGCTAAGGTACGACGATTTGTCTTTCCAACTACAAATGCCACCGGGTAGATCCATGGATATGTAGTCGGGGTCGTAAGGTGAACCAGAGGGGTCTTTTGGTTCTTCACCTTCAGAAGAGTGACCAGAACTACCGCCCTGATCTCTATCTTTATCATTTTGGTCAGTGATTTTGATTTCTGTGGTATCGTTAGTGGGTGTTTTAGCTTTTTGAGCCAATGAAAGGAAGTATTGGCACTCAGCGTCGTGGTACAAGTGTTTTTCAGGCCAGAAAGTGTTATCAATGATAATATTGTCCTCGACGCTGATGCCTTCGTCAACGTGTGGTTCGTCAGTGTCTACAGGTACAATTGTTCTTTCAACAGATTGACGTTCTATTAGTAGTAATTCCGCATCATCAATTTTGTGTTTGTCCGTCCAGAAAGTATCCGTTTTGAGGTTTGTGATTGTGTTAGTAATGGTATCAGAGTTAGATAGAGGGACATCAGATACAGAATCGGCTGAAATATTTTTCTGTGCAGTGATGTTTTGATCTGTTGCAGTAGATTGTAAATCTTCTTTTTTAAGTTCAGGTTTTTTCACATCCGTTGTTGTAATTTCTCTCTGTGATTTTTCCACTTGAATAAATGATGTAACGGAGTCTTTAATAGTCTCTTTCTTTTCTGTCACTTCTGGTTGTTGAACCTTCCTCTCAGTATCAATAAATGTGGTCACCTGTTGCAGCTTGCTTACTTCTCCAGTATTTTCTAACACAGGTGTGAACGCAATTTCTTCCTGAATTGGTTTAGTTGGCTCACTTGCAGGTGCAGTTGGTTTATCTTGTTTCACATCAGATTTAGTAACAGTAGTTGTGGTTTCGACAACAGTAGATGTTGTAGTTTCCTGTTTTGCCATTGTTTCTTTAATCATAGCTTCTAAAACGTCTTTGGGTACAACCTTTACTTGTTCTGGGGTAGTGACGGTCGTAACTGATGTATCCAGTTTACTAGAATCTCTGGGAGTGTCTTCTTCTTGAGTTACTAACAAACCTTCCGAGTGTTCCAACGAGTGAGTTTCCGTTATAGACAAAGGTTCGGTATCATCCAAAACTGAGTCAATCATGCTCATGCTAATATGTTTATCATCAAGATCCTCATCATGTTTAGTGGTCTTATCTTCTGCTGTTGTTTCAAGTGTAGATTCTTCGATTGATTTTGGTTCTACGTCTAGTTCCGGGCTAGCCAAAGATGGAGTCATATTATCCAATAACTCATCGTATTGATAATCCATAGAAGTTTGAGTGTCTGTTAGTTCTTTAGGGGAATCATCACTAATTAATGATGAGTCATTTTCAGGCAACAACATTTCCTCAATTTCCCGTTGCAGATCAGCCATTTTACTTTCAAGTGATTGATCTTCAGCAATTGTATCCTCAAGTTCCTGTTCCTGACTTTCAATAGATGTTATTTCTTCAGTTATAAATTTAGCTGAGGAGTGGACATGTTCAACATTCTCAGGTTTCTTTGGTTCTTCAGGTTTAGTTGTTGATTTTTCAGTTGGAACATTTTCTTTTATCTCAATCTTATATGTTTCTGTCGGTGTATGTTGTATTTCCACTGATATTATTTCAGATACATCCAAATTACTAGGATCCATTTTCCAGAACTGCGCTTCAGAGAATACTCTATCTTTGATTGGAGTTTGAACCGACTCAGGTGTGGATACGGGAGTATCCATCTTCTTTTGGCGAGGTTTTGTGATTGATGTAGGATCTAACACCACCTCTTGTTCTGAAGAAGTAACTTCTAAGGGAGAGGAAGCCTCGGTAGTTTCTGAAACTTCTACAGGCTTCATTTCCTTCTTCTTCTTTTTGTGTTTCTTTTTAGGTTCTGACTGCGCTGATGTTGTGGTTACGCATTCATCATCCTTCTCTTCTTCTTTCAGTGGTTCTGAGACCTCCATAATCTCAGGCTTCAATTTCTCTTCCACTGGCTGGCTGACTTCCACAGGGACCACTTTATCCTTTGATTTAGATGAACGCTTCTTTTTGTCTTTCTTTGGCGGTTGTTTATCTTCATCGGACGTGCTTGGAGCTACTACAGTGGCTTTTGGTTTAATTTCTTTATCTCTGGACTTAGAGCTACGGCTCTTTCTACTTGGTTTCTTTGCTGGTTTTTCGTCTTCTGAAGGACTCTGGGTGGATTCTACATCATCAGGCTTAAGAGTCGTAGTTAGGGCTTCAAATCTGTTTTCTGATTTTTCACGTACTTCACGATTTTGTGATACACCTGATCGCGAGCGTGCTTCTCTTGACTTAGATCTGGATCGTCTACTTCTGTCTACTGTGATAAATCCTTCAGCATCTACTTCTACTTCAGGTTTGTGATGATCACTTTCTGATTCATCTACAAGAATCATTGGAGCTTTAGTAGGAACGTGAGTAGGTGTGACATGTGGTTCCTCTTCTTTTTGTATTCTTTCCGGCGATGATCGTTTTGCCACTATCTTAGCCCAAGAGCCAATACTTTGTTCATACTCTGAAACTACCTCTTTTATCTCAACAGTATCTTTTATTTCTTGGGTAGGTAGTGTAGTAGGTTTCACGATTTTCTCAACATCATGTTGTATTTTTTCTATTCTTGGTTGAGACAGTTCTCTTTCTTTTGGCTTCTCTGGAACTAGCTGTATAAATTCTCTTTGTTCATGGATTAAGCCTTCAGCCAGCACATCGGCATACGATTTACCCTCTTCAGCAGCTTTGGCCCACACATTAACAGGTTCCGGTAATACTGCAGCCCTTTCTGGTACATGGGAAGGAGCAGGTAAGGGTACAGTTTCAGCCGGCTTAGACTCTTTCTTTTCATCTCTATCCTTCTTTTTCTTCTTTTTAGTTTTCTTAGTTTTGGTTTCAACATGTTCTTCCTGTACTTCATCTGTAGGTACGTCAGGTACCACTATTTTTTCAACTGGAGACGGTGGCGTTTGTGGTCCAACTTCAGTCTTTTCTTTCTTAGTTTGTAAAACCGAAGAATAGGAAATTTGTGGTACAAACGGTGTTTCCTCAGTTACAATATGTGTAGCTTCTTCTTCCACAGTAATAGGTGCAGGTGCATCTCCTACTACATCAGATCTACTCTCAGACACAGTAGTTACAGTCTGATACATATAAGAGGGTGTAAACTCGGGTGCATCAGCCGATAATTTTGAATACAATACAGTGTTCGAATAAGAGGGTTTGAATTCAGGGATGGAGTCAATTTCAGGAAGGAGGTCATGCAGGCTATGTATAGGAGATTTTTCTACACGACTAACAGTTTCGGTTTGGGTTAATTGTGTTTCCCTAATATCAGTTGAAACTATATGTTCCGTTTGATAGTCCGTAGATGTTATATGCGTATCCATGTCGAATTGTTTAACAATTTGTGACTCAGGTAAGTTTATAGCCGAATCGAAAACTTCACTTTGTGTATCCGCCGAGATAGTGTCAGGCTTAGTATCGAGCTCTAAAACAGTCGAGGGAGCTAACTCAACATATTCACTAGGATGAGGAATGGTAAAACCTTCTGTTTCAACGATTTCGATATCATCAATGGGGGAAGGTGACCGTCCTAACACTTGTTCGTCAGATGTGGCAACTATTTCTTCTTCAGATTGAGTTGGTTGAACAGGTTCCAAAGGTTCAGTTTGAAGTAAAAGTTCTTCTTTCCTGTATTTTATAGAACGCTCAATGTCTTTAATATCACCGAATACCACAGGCACAAGACTTTCATTGAGATCATCAATGACGAAAGTTTCATAAGCTGGTTTTGTTCTAGTAACAGCCGTTGATTCAGGTTCTTGCAGAGCTTCTTCGATAAGATTTTGGACTACAACATGATCATCACTGGTCTTAGGAGTTATAGATCGTGGTTGCTCTGAAGAAGAGTCTTGTTCAATTGAAGCAGTTTCAGTGACACTTTGTACAACAACGGTTTCTGTTTCCATAATCTTGGAAGATTCATCAGGCTGCTGTAGTTTTATTTCCTCAGGCTCAGTATCTTTTACATCGGTAACAATGTTTGTGACTTCACTGTGCTCAATGATTTCAAAAGTGTCGTCTTCAACGGATGGTTCATCTTGAGTTGGTGTGGGTTCTTCAACTTTAGTTGTTTCAACATTATCTGGGGTTTGTGGGACGTCTGGGGATTCAGGGACCATATCTTCAGTCTTAAAGACAGGACTTTTAATTTCCTGGGTTGGTGTTGCGGTACCCGCACTTCCATATACTACTGGTATAGGTGTATTGCTAAGGTCGTCGACTTCAAACGACAGTGCGATATTTTCCAAGTGAGCCTTTTGAAGCGCTGAAGGTTTCTCGAGAGGAGTAACAATATTTGGTACAGGTTCTGATACGATACTTTCATTCGTAAGGAAGTCGATAGTATGTTCTTTGTCAGTTTTAGGTTTAGGTTGATTGTCAACTTGAAGTAACATTTCTTCTACACGCTCAGAAGAATCCTTGGGCAGTTGTTCGTCAACTGATTTAGCTTCCTCTACAGATGTTTGAGGTACTTCGTCAACTTTCACAGACGCTAGTACACGTTCAGCATCTTGAATTTCGTGATAACTGTGACGCAAAGGCTCAAATACAGTTTCGACCTCTGCTGGTTTTGTTATTTCTTTGACTTCATCACTGGCCGGAGTTGTAGACTCCAAAAGGTTACTTGTCACAGTTTCTGTTACTACAATATTAGTTTCTGTTGTTATTGTATCTGTTTCTGTTGCAGTTGTATCAGCCACTTCAGCTGGAACTTCAACTTCTTCAACAGAAACTCGTGAAGAAGCAAATACATTTTCAGCATCATTAATTTCGTGATAACTGAACCTTGGCACTTCGTAAATGGGTTGTCTTATTGGTTCAGGCTCTGGTACTAATTGAGGAACATTTTCGATTATTGGTTCTATTTCATCGGCATTAATAGAAATATCATTATGAGGAACGTGGTTCGTTATCTTTTGCTGCGTTTCTGTGGGTACAGCAACAACAGCTACATCTGCTATAGGCTCTGGTGTTTCTTCTACTTGTCTACTAGTCACAGGTATATCTTCTGTTGTATTTACTGGAGAGGATTCTTTAGATGCGTTCCTGGATATAATTGTCGCCAGACGGTTTTCTGCATCAGAAATCTCATGATAACTAACCCGTGGCGCTTCGAATGTCAATGGTTCGGGTATACTGCTTGTTGCAGCTGATGTACTACTTTGAACATCGACTTCAATCTTTTCTTCAGTTTTTTCGATTGTTACGACCGCTGTAGCCAAATGCTTTTCTGCATCAGCTATTTCTTGATAATTTACTTTTGGCACTTCGGCTGCAGTCGGTGATACTATATCTTTTGATGCTTCAACCACAGGCGAATCTGGTTTGACTTTTTTGTCGGTTTCTTTTACTTGAGCAGACTCGGCCTCTTGCCCGACAGGTTTATCTTCAACGACATCTTCAATGTCTTGTTGAATGTCATCTGGTTGTTTAACTATCAGAGCAAGACGTCGTTCCGCATCAATAATCTCATGGTAGCTATGCCGAGGTGCCTCTTCATACGACAATGGTCGTTCTTTTGTTAAAGGTTTATTATCCACCACAGTAACTTCCTTTGTTTCAGTAGCTGTAGGCTTTGTATTATCTGTCGGTTCCAGAACCACTTTTTCAGTGGAAATTAAATCGACAGTTTGCTCAGTGACTGTTTTAACCGTTGTAATCGTCTTATTAAGAGTTTTAAGCATATCATCCTCAACATTGACTACTTCCGATGTCTGAACAATGTTCGAAGAATTTGATTCTTCCTTCGGTATTGACTGTGATGCTAAAATAATTTCAGCATCCTTAATATCCTGATAGCTTACTCTGGGAGCCTCCTCCTTGACTGGAGACACTCTGTCCTCCTTGATTCCTTCCTTCGTTATTAAATCTTTTTGAATTTCTACTGAAATGTCTTGAACAACACTTGTATCTTCAGATTTTGAAACAGTTTCTGAGACACGCGAAGAAGAAACTGTTTCTTTTAGAGCATCTGTTCTAGTTTCAGTTTTATCCTTAGATACCTGTGCCGCTAAAATAGCTTCAGCATCCTTAATTTCATGGTAACTAATTCTAGGCTCTTCTTCATTAACTGAAGATACAAGTTTAGGTTCAGACGCTTCAATAGACTTCTGTTTACTTTCTGTTTCAAGGAATTCAGGCTCCTCTACTTGTAGCTCCGAAGGTATTTCAATATTTGTCGCAGTATTGAAAGCTGTAGCATCTACTTGATCAACGGGCTTAATTACAGAACTCTCTGAAGTAATAAAATCAACGGTGTGCTGAATTTCAGTTTTTGTAGATATTTCCGTAGTGAAAGTATTTTGCGAAATAAGTTCTTCAAGTTTGTCTGCCGATTTTTCCGCTGTTGGTGATTCAACTACCGAGACAACATTCTCAGAGCCTCCTACCGCTGATACTATATCAGTATCCGTAATTTCTTGAGCAGTTACTGCTGACAATATTTCTCCGGCTGGAGAAACCTTTTCTGCTTCTGGTTCTGTTACAGGTTTAATTGTCGTTTCTTCCTGTACTGTTAAAGATTCTTCTCCCTGAGAGACTTGAGACTCTCGCTGGCTTAGTATTAATTGAGAGTAATCATAGTCCAATTGATAAGTATCCAGATTCTCCGAATATGTCTTCACTTCGTTTACCAACTCCTGATATGGAATATTCGAAGATTCCTTGGATTTCTTCTCAGTTGTTCGGTTACGATCTTGTACTGAACCGAAAATGGCTTGTTCGACTATTTCCGTGAAATCTTCCTCAGACAGTGGTTTGCCAGTTTTATCTGGAACAGGTTCGTTGTCTGGGATAAGTTCAATTTGGCTTGGAACCTGTTCCTGAATTTCACCAATTTTCTCAGATACTTGATCTGAAGACGCAGATTTTTGGGTTGTAACCTCAATTTCTTTCGTATTAAGTTCTTGGTTCTGTACATTAGTCACTTCGGTGACTATATTAGTAACAACTTGCGTATGCGTAGTCAGTACAGAACTTTCAGAAGTTACATTCTCAATGACATGTTCTTTCTCAACTTCTGGTATTGATTCAATTTTAGTAACATCGATTTTCGCAGTGTCACTTTCTGAACTTACTTTCTCTGTTACAACCTTACCCTCTAAAACATCACTAACATTAATGGAAGACTTATCATCAGTGATTTTGTTAATCGTTTGTTCACTTAAAACTACGTCATCTTCAGTAGATTGAGGTTCTTCTAATGAGTTACTCTTACTCCTAAATACTTTTACAGTCCTGATAGGAGGCAGTTTCTTCTCTTCGTGCGTTATTAGATAAATAGTACGGGTTTCAACATCTTGAGTTATAGGCTCGTAGCGAGTTACCTCTTCAACGATATTGTATGACCCTTCTTTTATGACATCAGTTGAGAAGAACTTGTCATTATTATTCTGCTCGCTAGCAGGACTTGAAATAGGCTCTGTTTGCTTCTGTTGTACCTCTTTGATAATTTTTTCCTCTTCGACTCTTTCAGATGATTTCCCAGGTACAGCAGATTGTTCTACCGAAGATTCAAGTTTAGTAACAGTACGCTCGCTTTCCAGTAAGTTAGTTGTTTCTTGTAGAATCGTTACTTGGTTAGCAATGTACGAAGATTCAATAGTAGTTGATTTCGATTCTTGTTTAATGGATTCAAAAGGTATTTCAGTTAAACTTTCTTCTTCTTCTTCTAACATGGCATTCCAATCAATATGTTCGATTGGTTGAATATTTTCTGTATCTTCTTCGGGTGATGTATCGTAAACGACCTGCTTCGTGGAGACATCCGTATGTGTTTCTTGCTCAACAACTTTAGATTCTTGCATTTCTTGTTTAACAAGTTTTGATTCTGTTGGTTTTGAATGATCAGGCTTGCCTTTAGGTTTAGGAGTTCTTTCCTTGGGTTTCTTTTTAGAACCTTCAGTACGTTCAATCTCCTTTAGAGCTTTTTCTATATCATCATCTTCAATCTTTTGTTTTTTAGATTTCCTCTTTTTGTGGGACTTGACTTCCTCAAAAGCAGGTTCTTCAACCTTTACATCTTCCATAGATGGTTCAGGAGAAGGTAGTTTAACTTCGACTGTTTCTTTAACATCAACTATTTCTTTAGCTTCCAACTTTGGTTCTTGCTCGACAGGTTTAGACTTCGATTTAGATTTCTTTTTACGTTTACTGTCTTCTTGAGGCTGTGGTTCTTCAATTTCTTTTGGACTGGCTTCAACTGTTTCTATTGGTAGCTCAGTTTCTTTACGTTCAACCACTGTCGTTTCAATTATATCTTCTTTGACTTCCGTATGTTTTCCTTTCTTAGACTTCTTTTTCTTCTGTGGTTTTTGTTCTTCAACTTGTTCTACAATGTTTGGTATTTCTTGTACATGAGGTTCTATGGGCGTAATGTTAACGTTTTCTTCAACAAGCACTACGCTCTCTTTAGCCTCTAATACTACAGGTTCTGGAGTCTTTTCGTGTTTCTTTTGTTTCTTCTTCTTTTTACTTTTGGATGAATGTTCATCCACTTTGATCTTTTCCTCAGATGGTTGTGTTTGTTCCTCTTGTTCAACTTGCACAGTTTCAATCTCAGCAGCTTGGTTCTGTTGCAGTGTCTGAATTACTTCTGACACCTGGTGTTCTGATGCAGTTTGCTTTTCTGACAAAACAGTTTCTATTTCTTCTAATATGACAAGTTTTTCTGCTTCCGTAGGTAATGGCTCGGGTAACTCTTGTACTGTTTGTCCGGAAGACAGAACGTCTTCTTTTGCGAGTTGTTCAGGTGTTTCTTCAATTGTAGGTACTGGTTTCTGCTCTTCTTGTACCTGTTCAGACTCTTTGGTGATAAATTCTGAACTAATATCTACTTCATGTTTTTGTTTACTCTTTTGAGCTTTCTTTTTATTTTTAGACGCCTTTTTATTGCCTTGATCTTCTTGTTTTGAAGTCTGATCTTGGACGGACGATGGTTCGGACTCTTTGATTTCAGATGTCGTTACTTCAGTGTTGTATTTCTCTTGAGTTTCAGCTGTTTCAGTAACGAGAGAAACTGTCTCAGAAACTTTAGCAAGTATTTCGATGTTATCTGAAATCTGTTCTTGAACGTTTGTTTCAAAAGCAGGCTGTGATGTTACATATTCAGTTGTAACGACCTCACTAGGACTGCTTTCGCTGACGATATTTTCTGTGCTAGTAATGGTCACAGACTCAGTTTGGTTTATAATGTGATGTGTAACACTGGAAGTTACGGTAGTAGTAACTTCTACAGAACTTTCCCTATGCATTTCGTCCCCAGTCTCAATAACTTGCTCTTTGGTAGATTCATCTACCGAGCTAGTTAGTTGTTTAGATGTAGTTATTTCCGGTTGAGCGACAACTTCTACAATTGAAAGTGAATCTGAATCAGATTTCGTTTCAATTGGTTTTTGTATAGATTCTCCAGTGCTAATAGAATGTTGGGCCTCAGTTGAGCTGTCAATAGAACTTGGTTCTGATTTCTCTAAAGAGGCTTGCTTTTGACTCTTCTTTTTCTTCGGCTTAATTTCCTTGGTTGTTACTTCAACTGGAGCAGTAGCCTCTACAGTAATAAACTCAGCAGTAACATCAGAGGTTTTGTCCGGAGATTCTTTGTGACCTTTCTTTTTCTTAGACTTAACTTGGGTGTCCGATTCTTTAATATTTATCTTTTTAAATTCAACAGTAATCGGCTCTTTTGGAGCTTCAACTGATATAATTTCAGTAAGGCTATCTCTACTCTTATCACGAGGCTCCCTTGCCTTTTTCTTCTTGTTTCTTTCTAGCTCTTCGATTTCCTTAAGAGCTTTCTGAATTTCATCTTCGGGTGATTTAGGTTTTTTAGGCTTTTGCTTCTTTTTAGGTTTTTTGTGTTCAACTTCTTCTGCAGAAGTTTCAGGTTGTGAGTCTTCTGCTACCATTTCAGTAACAGTCTCTACGACTGTAGCACTGTGTTGTAATTTTTTAGTGACCTCTTTGTAAACTGTCTCTACAGTTGACTCCGATGTCACATGTTTAATTGTAGTGTCACTGATGGGTGTCAGTTCCACTTCAATCGGTTGCTCGGGTTCATCAAAGTTTTCGACTTCAATAACCTTTTTCATTGTCTTTTTCTTTTTCAAAGCCTGAATGTCATGAGCCTTCGTAGGCCTCTTTTCTGGGCCTCGCCTCTGTCTTGGCATGTCCCTTGACCTACTTCTAGGAGCCGGTCGTTCGGGCCGATCAGGCCTATCCAATCTATTTGTTTTTTCCGGTCTTTCGGGTCTATCGGGTTTGAACCTCGGCGGTTCAATCTTCTCAACTTTCGATTCATATTGCTGAATCGGTGGAGATCTTTCAACGCATTCTACTACGATCTCCTTGACCAGCTCTACCTGTGCTACTTGTGGTTTCGGTAATGAAGTAACGCTGTGAGTACGCGGTTGTTTACGTAAACCGAGTGCTAATATTTCCGCATACGATAACTCGTGCGAGCGATGTTTTGGTGTGGGGCTAGAATCTCTTTCTGATTCAATGGGTTGTATTTCCCTCATTGGTTGATCAGGTAATTTTCTCAGTGGTTCTGGTGATTCCTGATACATGGTTGCCGGCACATCAATGGGCATTTCTCGGTACTCCATTGGAGGTTCTGCGTAGTATTCGGGAACCGGTTCCGGTTCCGTACGCGAGGCAAAGTCATCATAGTAAACAATCACGTCACCGCCATAAGGCTCACTGACACTGATAGACTCGCTAACACGGGTGTCACTGCGCGACACTTGTTCATCGACTCTCTCACTGAGCACACACGGTTCCACGAGCACTTCCACGGGATCGCTCCCGACGTCGGCCGGTTCGGGCGGGGAGGGCGAGGCGCGGGGTGGGTCGTGGTCGTCGGGTGCGCGGGAGCCGCGGGAGCTAGAGCGGGAGCCGGAGCCCTTGACTATCTCGGCGTAGGTGGCGCCGCCCGGCGCCCAGCACGGCGAGCGGGCCCGGGCGGCGGGCGCGGGCGGGGCCAGGCGCGCGCGCTCTCGCCGCTCGGGCGAGCGCGCGCGCCTGTTGTTGCGCGCGTGCGTCGCGCTCGTCACGAGCATGGACAGAGTGGCGGCGTGCTCGTCTGTCGCTGGCATCACGAAGTACGGGTCCAGCGCGTAGATCGCTCCGGTCAGCTCTTCGATTCGCCGGGCGACATCCTGATACGCAAGTACGGACAAACACATGATTTACAAGGGTGTCTCTGAGACGATCGGACGGACGTGATGAGAGGTTGAGCGAAAGGAAACGACGGTGGCTGCGATGCGTCTCGTATATTTTAACGTTTCGTATTATAATAATATGCTTATAAAAATTACAGGGACGAGATGAGAAGACTTATAAACTAAATTCGGTAGATCGCGGACTACGCGTCTCGCAGCGGTTCAGCGTCAGGACTGCCGCGCTGCACCAGAAGCTTGACTCGTTCGTTACGCGCCTGAATCTTGCTCTGGAGCGACTTGACGCGCTCACGACACTCCTAGCGGAGGATATCAGTTCGACGTGTTAGTAGCGGGGAGGGTGAGGAGGAGGGTGACAAAAAGAAAACAAAAGATAAATAAAAGATGATCGAGCGTCGAGGCGGGCGCCGAGGCGCCCGCAGGTGATATGAAGCGTGCCCGCCACCTGCCCGGTCGCCCTGAGAGCCTCCAGGTCGGATAAACAAAACTAGAATACTCGCTAGCCACCTACTCGCGGGGATCGGTGCGGGTCGAGCCGATGGTGAAGGAGCTTACCTGTTGATGGCGGGAGGCGCGCTCGGGCTCGCGCGGGCTGTAGTTGGGCTGCGCCGCCTGCCGCAGCTGCTGCTCGGCCTGCAGCAGCTGCGCGCGCAGGCGCCCCACGTCGGCGCAGTACGCCTCCACCTGCGCCAGCGCGCGCGCCAGGGCCGTGGCCTGCGCGCCGGTCTGCGTGGCCAGCGCGTCCAGCGACGCCACCAGCGACCGCGCCGCAGCCTCCACTCCCTCGGGCCCCACTGATTGCGCTGCTACGCCGTCCGGTCCAAAGTGTACCTGTCCACACACACAATGTGTTAGCACGAGTTATCGCCAACCCCGAGAGCTGCTCCTGAAATTAAAACCTTAGCAAATACATATAAATCGACCACGTCGACTCACGTTGAGTTTTTCCACTGCATATGAGATCTTCGTCTTTTGCGTGGATATATCATTTATCAACTTTTCCCTCAGAGCGAGACGATCTCTGAGAGGCTTTTTAGCATTTTGAGGTGTTTCTAGAGTCCTCGATGTCGCTTCGAGCCAGTGCCCGACATCTTTTAACTTTCTTTCGCATCGCTCCCATTCCTCTGCTAGTTCCTGTAGTAGACCGTTCTGTAAAATAAAAAAGAATATCATTAGTGTTCTGTTCATGTTTAACTCTGCTATCATGTTCCGTAATGGTACTGACTGTCTTCGCTAATCGCTTCTCAACGTCTACGGTCGCATTCTCTGCTGCTTCTAGCCTAGACGGCAAGTCTCCTGGGCTTGTAACCCGTTCAATTGCCTCTATCTCCTTAGCCATATCCGCTAAATTCTTGGCCTGCTGTTTACAGCTCTTGAGCGCGTTCTAAAAAATAAAAAATATGTAAGTAAACAGTAGCACGTGATTGTAAATATTGTTATGTTGAAATGCCCAACACACCCCATATTCAGTCTGTTTCTGTTGCGCCTCCTGCAAGTCGGCCAATGGGAGTGGCCGCGCAAGGAATGCACGTTGTGTCTCAACCCAAAGTAAGACTTTCTCAAGTAATGTGAGGAAACGTGCAACAGCATCGCAGGCGTCTTCCACCGCAGCCTGCCGAGCTTCCAGCTCACTGCACACCGCCGAGAACTGGTCCGACAGCGCCGACACCGTGGACTGCACCAGCTGCCGTTCACCAGCATCGCGGCTGCCTTCGACAATCGCTCGTGCATTGCGTGTCAACCGCTCAACACGATCGGCAACGTTTGGCACTTCAGCCCTGGTGGCCACCAGGCGCTCCCTGTAGGGCTCGGGTGCCAGGGTGCGGTCCCTAGCTGTGAGCTCCGCAGCGCGCACCCACGCCTGCACATCTTCCACGTCGGTCGCGTACTCAGAGCGAGCCGTGCGCGCACGTTTCCATTCCCTTTCCTTCTCTTCCATAGCTGCTGCCAATGCCTCAGACGATAATTCTAGGGAGGACAGCTCCTGCGCGACGTCCGCCGGGGCCGAGCCTCCGTATCTCTTCCGGCTCTCCTCGGTGAAGTTCTTCGTGCGCTCCACCAAGTCGGAAACTTCGTTGGTGAGCGCGCGCACACTGTCAGCCTCGTCCTCGCCGAACACGTAGAAAGTCCTTACTTTCGCTGTCAACACTTCTATTTGCTGTCGGAACTCGTCGATTCTCTCCGACACGCGGTCGAATTCGGACACGATGTCGTCGATCTCCGCGAGCCGCGCCGCAAGAGTCTGTCGCAATCTGTAAAATAAAAACGATATTAAAGCGTACAGTTCGCACTAAACGGCACGGGATTGTGGTTTAGGGAGCGCGCGTGAGGTGTAGGTGCCAAAACGCGACGAAAATAATCCGGCGCGGCGTGACGCTGCGCCCGTGACGGTACAAGGTCGCGGCGGCGCCGCTACGCTACCTCGTCGTTCGTGCTCGTTCGCTAGCGGCGCTCCGCTCGCGTCGCCCGCCCGTCGCTCAATGAACCGTTCTCGATAGATTCGCTGGACGCATCTAATTTTAAATTCCACGTTCTAATGTTTGCACGGTGACATCATAGCGCGCGAGTTTTTTCGGTGCATTCGCCGGCCAGTGTTTACGTTTTGCGCGCACACGCCCGACCGAGTTTACCTTATGTTAGGGTGACGCGAGCCGCACGACCTTCGCCCGCCCGGTTACCATATGTTAAGTCACTGCGAGTTCCGAGCCAGCCGGCAACTCGCCACTGGCCAGCACCGTGACCACTGCTCAGTAACGGAAGCAGTCCACGCTGTATCGCTACAGACACCGTAATGAATGGTGCACGCAAGCACGAGCAGCATGGTCGGCTGACGTAGCGCCGCCGGTTTTATTTTACACGAATAGTACACAAAGAATTCACTTTGAAATGTTAATACATACACTATTATACAAAAGATCCCGCGGGACCGAGTCCCCAGGGCACAGAATCACTATTGTGGCGGTGAGTCATGGCGAGCCGGTACACGTAGGCACGGTCACATTTGTATCACATAATTCAGATAAAACGAGTATGTCGCGGGCACACAGCGATGTAGCCCAGTCTCCTTTAGTACAAAATTCGTTTAAATTCTGTAAAAACAGATTGTGTCGCTTATTTTCGAACCGGTCGCGGCGTTTCTGGCTCGCGGAAAGGGATCGTGCGATTGTCTCGGGCACTGGTTTCGAACCACACAAACTCACGAAGGTACACTTTCATAGCGTTATTTTGACTTTAATAACGAAGCAAATGTATTTTCTTTTTGCTAAAATGGCGTATCGTTCTAAGTATATCCCTGTAGCCGGCTTCCAGTGCAGACTGTGAGGCCGTGACCTATTAAGCGCTGCGATCGCACGCATGCGCGGTAAGCTCGGAAATACTAGTCTGCCAGTTTGAATAACGATTACACGTCTCCCTCATGCCCTGTCGATTGTCTGGCCCTTGTTTCGGTGTAAAATGGTCGTTGTGTACAACGCTATAAGACTGACATTGGCTTACGAGAGAACATGACATAGGGCGTTATTGTTGCTGAATATGTTTTGTGATTGATTCTATTCTAGTCTTTAAATGCGGAGAAACTCTTGGACACGTGAAGTTTCCAGTAAAAGCTCGGCACTAGTGCTTAACGGGAGCTGACACTGTGGACGAGGGAACCGATCGATAGTCGCCGGGAGGGACGCAGTACTGACTCAACTGTCTGACTAGGGCTTATGATACAACAGTATCTAATAATAAAAAATTGATGAAATTTCCAGTAATAGCAGTATATTTTTAATGTCACTATTTGACTGTAACTCCCAAACAAATCACAACACAGCCTCTATATACCGTGAGGGTGGTCATGGTATCGTTAATTAATCCTTTGAGGGTCGCTTGTGAGGTTTCCCTCATTCCCTCCCCTCAATGCAATGCAGACGGTTTTTAATATCGCCTGTCTAGTCATGGAATTAATTTGTGTATCCCCTTTTGCGAATGACATGTAAAATTGTAAAAGGAATGCGAATATGAAGTCCCTTTTTCAATTTAAATATCTATGGGAATACGCAGACAAAAATAGAATACGAATGATCGATGTTACATGTTATTATGAACTGTATATCATTTTATTGAAGATACTCAATAATGTATTTGTTTTTTCAAAATGTTATTACTGGAAACATAGGCATACTCGTAGTAGATGTTTAAACCCTATATACATAGGCGGATGCAATTCCATATAAGCATATCTATCAGTCTATCTTAGTGGAAGACTTCAACAGATCAACTCAATTTTCCAACTTCCTTACAATACAAAATTAACAACACGTTTCTTTAATATCCGAAAACTGAATCACAAAATTTAACAATAGGCTATGAACACTCATGAACACAGTATAGCTTATGTCATAGTTATTTCATGGACAGGAAGTAACCGACATTGTGATACTGTTGTGGCCATACCTACTTTATATTTTATATCGTCGTTAAATAACTGAGGATTTTAGATCTGTTCGATTGTTTCCTGTTATTTAATGTTCAAGTTCAACCTCATATTGTATCAAGTTCAGTATGTTAATGGAGTTTATCCTCATTTTCAGTTTGATTGACCTTCAGTTTTTGACTGCCTCGTGTTTGTGAGTATAGATGTGGTTTTATGTGTATTTTATTTATTGGAGTATTTTGTATAATTTAAGTTACTTATAAAATAATAAATTTCCATACTCAGAACTGAAATTCCCACAAAGATTAGCAAGCGGAAGATATGCCAAAATCGTGTCATTTGGCGTTCCATTATAGTCACCTACTCCAATAGGAGACAGGTATGATGTTATTTTTTTTTTTCAATCATACTGATAAAAAGTACTACGACGAAGAATACAGAGATCTCGATCTCAAAAATAAACGATGGCCTAAAAAAACGTCTAAAAACAAACCACCGACTCTGTTGCGAAGCATTGCGGAAGCTCTCTCTATGTATACATAGCATATTTATGTACGTATCCAATATATAAATACACTTGATAAACAGACATGCAGATAAGAAGTCAACGACCTGACAAATGGCAATGTTGCCAAATTGTACGTTGGCAGAAGTGAGGATGAGATTGGCACGCGACGTCGAACCATAACCAAAGGGATGTGTACGACATACCTTTGTATATAGGTGACTTTCTTTATATGAAAAGGCTTTCATGGACTCTAAATAAGGTTTGAAATTGAGTGGTATTGTAAACAGCTGTTGTCGTCTTGATTCTTTGATATGGTGGCAATTTTCAAGGTAGATGGCTCCAATGCGAGCGAAGCCTAATTGGTTTTTAAAATGTCTCGTTTTCAATATTGAATAGAAGGAAAGTCTACCTAATACGATGTAGATATTTAAAAATATATTACATACGGTCTATCTCTGAATAATGGTAAGCTAAAGATTTGATGTTAAATATGAGATAATATTGTAAGGCAATAGTCCCTTTTTTACACGCAAATAAATCCACTTAATGACACATGACTGGAGTACAAAATACTGGCTTAGAGATCCGACCCTAACTGCAAGCATGGCTGCTATAGGGTCCAACTTATGGCTCATAAATACATGCGACACGTTAGCTTGCCAAATGTGAACATTACACATAAAATATTCAAGACAGTTAGCCATTTAAAAGGGGAGAACGTAATTATAATGCGATTAACGGAAAACAGCTGTTGTATATTCCCTGGTTTTTTTGCTGAATCGTGAAGTGTAAGGAATATTTTGGCAGGAATAATTCGAGTGTATAAATGTATTTCGGATTCTCGTTCGGGATTTTGGAAAATACTAATGTCTCCAGTTCAGTTTTGGATATAGATAGAATATTTTTGACACATATTTTATGTTGTCATGAATCGTAGAATAATGAAATAATCAATTCGCGAATTGTCACCGACAAAATACGTCAGTCTTGATAATGAACCAAATCTTGTTAAGATGACTTAAATCTAATAGCAGATTGAGAGTTTTATTGCAATAAGTATCTAAGAAACTTGAAGATAGCAATTTCTCCAAGTAGGTTTTATCGAATCTACATTTATTATTGAAGACGTTTGAAGCAATTCCAATCATCTTATGCGATAGACAGAAAATTGAATTCTATCTAACCGTTATTGGGTCCCATGTGGTAGCCATTATTTCTAATAAATTGCTATTTACTGAAACAAGTTGTTCTAGGCCACGGTCCTTGCTTGTCTCTCCATATACACTCGACATATAAGTGCAGTAAATGTTTTTACTGCACTCGAATGACACGTCAGTAAGAGCTGCAGAATTTGTCAAGGCGTAACTTTTGAGAATAGTTTAAACAACTTGAGTTTTACCTTGATAGACCATAATGTGTGTTTTATGTTGCGTAGTTCAATAAATATTTTGTGAATATATTCGAAGTTAGTTTGTCTGTTCCGTATGATTGATTTTACAAATGTTAAGCTCTTGAAATGGATGGTTGTCATTGAATTTATTTCGTTCGTTTATCAAGTGGGATTTTGATTATGCAAACTTAATAAAACTTTTAATTAATGTATTTAATACGTTTAACAACGAACAAATACCAAATATCATCCCCAATAATTCAAACATAAATAAATCTGTATAGGTATGATACTCGGTCGACAAATTGCTCCTTTTTAACGGTAACATTTAGATTATTGAAAGGGTACCGGCGCCCCTTTCTGCCATTTTGTAACGTACAACGACAGCTACATATACGATCGTCTAGACAGAGGAGTGACTTCATCTATATCTTAGTCACATGGTGTACTTGAATCAAGGTCAGATGCTATGCCATCCATCAACTAGACGTTATGCTCAGTAAATCTGGTTATTTGTGGTGCCAAGGTTAAAATGAGAGTTACAGGCTTATGTTTAGAGTAAAGGAAAAAGTGAAGTGACCGGAATGCCTTTGGTGAATATAAGACTGTACATCATAACCTCACTAGCTTATATCAGCGGCTTCGCCCGCGTTACCGTGTGACAAAAAGTATCCTATGTGTATTCCAGACCATATTCTACTCTACCCCTGTTCCAACTTTTATCCCGATCCCTTCAGCCGTTTTAACGTGATTAACAAACATACACTCAAACACACAAACGCATTTGTAATATTATTATAATAACCATTTGTGGATTGTAATGTCAATTCAGAAGATTTTCTACCTTAAATTCAAATGCAAGCTTACTTTTCGTAGTAAAACAGTTGGTGTGTAATACAAATTCTCATCTGAATCACACGGCAGGTGAGTAATTTGCTGCATGCGTGCACATCTGCACATGTGGTGAGGATATACCTCTACTCACTACTATGATATAAATAACTTAGCCTTCTCTCTAAGATACAGGAGAAAAACCTAGTAGCTATTAATAAATCCTTGAAGTTTTAAAAAGTTATTAATGTCAAGGAATGTACAAGTATATAGAGACAGTGTATAATCGCCTTGACTACTAAATAAGCTGATGACGTCACATCACTTAGATCTAAGGGTTATTTTAATAAACTACGAGATTTCTCAGCAAGCGATGATATCATAGTAGAGGACGACACGTTCGATTATGTAAAATGAATTCTAATTTCTACAGCATACAGTTCAGTGTAGAACGAAGATTATTTTCGCATAAGCGAAATCATTTTAAGATCCTGTGTCATTGAATTACGTAAGGCGCATTTTTGTATGGGGCCGGACATTTTTCTACAGTTCTTTTTTATGTCTATTTCTTATTTTTGTCCTTCTTCAACGGTTCAAAGTTAATAATGAATATTGTTTTTCATTCATTATAGAAGGAATTATAAAAAAATATATCCGCTTTGGTCATTCAAGCTATGAATATTATTACTTTTTCTTTTACAATGATAACTTAACTGATTCATCACAATCCATATGGAAAATATCTACCTACGTCAAATTATTCTTTAGTTAGGTTAATGAAAACCTTATAAGAAGCGCAGTTAGGCTGCTTATTATTCGTTTTCCAAAAGGATCGTAATCTTTATATTTTAGCTTTTGCACTCCTTCCGTATTTAAAAATGCACATGATCGCATACCGTGTGCACATCTTGCTTATAAAAAAAATGAACACAAAAATCTAGTTTTAAAACGAAAATAAATAGAGAAACGTCATGAGCGTTCAATAAAATCATTTATTTATACATTTTACCTATTTATTTTCCGTGGAAATTCCTATATGTTGTATCATAGTGTATTTATGGGGCTCACTGATCATGCAAGTGTGCTGTGAAGGCGACATGCTTTTATTTTGCTTGCGCTAATAAAATCTATTTTATTTTTAAGCTGTCTGGGGCTCACTTGGATGGGAGGAATTTGACATACATGTGATGTTCATGGTTGTTGCTATAAGACTTCTTCATTACAAATATTTTAAAAGGTATGTATTGTCTTTTTAACTTAATATTGTCAATATTGTTCTCAGCTTCCTCTACCCCCTCTACGCCACTTAGGTTACTTATTTATATTATGTAATAGGGGATGAGTCCAATTTATCACACATCAGTCAATATTATTTCAGACTACGTTTTCTGTGTCTTGTCCCCCGAAAACTAACCCGTTCCTACTCCTGCTACCTGTAGTCTGTAGTCGTGAGCCCTGAGTCGGGTCTTACAATAATCGACACCCACGTCAAGAATAGGAGTGGCGACAAATGTATTCCACTTTGCTGTCACCACTTGACAGTTTTTTACTTAGTTATAACATAATTTATGTACCTTGTATAATGTAATTCAAGGTTTCAGAGGTTTTAACACGTCTGAAGTTTTTGTAATTCTCAACATGTTTCATATTAATACGCTGCGAGATCATTTGAGGAATTTTAATTAAGTATTTAAGATTTTTATAGCATTTCAGTGTTATTACCTAGGCAGTGAGTGTCACGCGATTTTCGTCATTATTATTCAGTAGTCATTTAGTCGATTTTCACTTGAATTCTTTCACGGAATTTGATTTTGTTTAAGAATTTTATTTACGTATTACTTATACGTATATCTCTATTCTGCTTTATTATTAAATGTAAATTACACTAATATTAGATGTTTGGATGTTTGACACTGGACGTTTGGATGGTTTTCCTTGAATCACGCTGAAACTACTGAACGGATTTTGATGAAATTTGGTATAGGTACAGACAATAGTCATATAGGGTTTAACCTAAAACCTTATACCGAGCACAATTACGGACTCCGTGCTGCTACTGCGATATTTTTTATATTATTATCTAGACGTATATACGTACAGATTGGCAGATATATTGGCATTAACGAAATATGTAATGATACTGCACTTTAAGATAAAATATATACAAATTCGTGGCAGTTAATCCTGCATACAGATTACGAATGATAAGATAATATGTTATGATTGATATTACGAGCCGTTTTGTTATAAGAGATATATTTTTATTTTGAACCAAACACATTTATATTGAAATAGAAGCCTGATATTATTTTATTGTATAGTTGAAAAGATTTATTTTGTTTTGACTGTATTTTATAATGTATTTCACTTTATATGTATGTATTTATGTACTAGGAATGTCATAAATGAAACTCAGAGACACGCCTCAGTTGCATACCATTGCATTTTTCAGGATTTTCCTGTCAATTTTACGTAGTCATATTTTTATTTAATAAAGGCTTTATACCGATAACAACGCAAATGAATATCAGCGTATAAAAAAAAAATGTTTCTCAAAACACTATGCTAGTAATAATATGATTTTATCTTTTCACATATCCCTTATTGCGTCTTATGTGCACAGACATTGAGACAAGTTGCCAATTAAGAACAACTCTACTTATGCCCTTGAATATCCCATATATATCACCATTATCAATTACGTTTCAACCTTAAGAACATTCATAAATCAAATAAAAACACACTTTATATTAATGTTGACAGAGCACAATATCGTTTGATGAACATAATTACTTACTAATTTATATTATTTGGCAAAATGTTTTATTTATTTTTTGAAGACAAAGTTGCTATACGTATTGTGATATTTATATCTAAGACTTTAAGGTTTATTGTAGCTTGCAGCTAGCAATTGTGTATAAATATTTTCGTATATTTTAAACACATTGTTGCTTTTTATTTATTGTGATATTTAGTACTGTGCAATAGGGTTTATTTTACCTTGTAACTATTAATAGGTGTTTAATTTTATAGGAGTCTCGTCGACTGAAGAATTTTTATTGTTGGCAAACAGATATTTTTAATTATTTAATCTGGGATTCTCTATAATTTATTTGGGGTTGCCAGACACAAATAGTGTGACGTGAGATTTTCCTGTATTTTTTCTTAGGGATTCGGCAGATAGTTCAACGTTTACATTTAGCAGCTAATCAGCCAATGATATCAATCAATTGATTTTGATATTGATCAAGTTATTAATTTTAATGATAAGATGGTGTTTTGGTCCTATTTTTCTATCTAGTCTCAATTTGATAAGTTAATGCAATTGCAATGTCTTGTTAATTATATCAATATTTACTTTGTTTTGATCTAATCTATTCTAAACATGGCAATTAAAAAAACCTATTAAAATTGGTCCAAAACCGACAACCAGTTACAGTTTTTAAAGCCATCCATCAAAATTTCAACACAGGAAGCATTTTTTGAGAAAGAAACGAGAAAATATAAAATAGCAAACTAGAATGTCAGACGTCAATTACTATACCCGTCGATGACGAAATTGCCGAACGAAATTGGACTCTAAGCTCATTTGTTCAAGGTTTACAAATTACAAGTGATTTTTTATGGAAAAGCAAAATATTTTTGTTTGAATTCATGAGTTTCGGCTGTCAAGAGTGTCAAACAGTTGAGATGATGCCAGGAGTTCTTTCTGTTCCGGAATTTTTTGGCAGGTCCCGATAACTAACTGGCCCACTTACCGAGTTCAGTCTTTTTATGTAATATTTAGTAACAGTTTTTTTAAGCGAAGATATTTATTTTTGTCACAAAACCAATATCCGCAAAATCACAGAAAACACGTCGAGAAACAACGCTTGCGTTGTGTGAGTGAGGTTCCAGAGACCCAATTACCCCCTTCCCAATCTCCGATTCCTTAACAACCCTTAAATTCCCCAAAGCCCAAAAGGTCGACAACGCACTTGTAACGCCTCTGGTGTTTCGGGTGTCCATGGGCGGCGCTGATTGCTTATCTTGAAAGATTGGTAATCCTTAAAGAGTGTCTTAGATATAAATGTCAGTTAAAATATTCCTCCATGTACTTTAACGTCATAACTTAACCCTTATTGCATGAACGAGCTCGTCAATCGAGCAGAGAAAAGCCGATTAAATAATACAAGTGGGTAGCTACGGTTGAACTGACGCTGTTATGTACAAATTAAATTAAACTAAGTCCTGTACCTTAAATAACTTTATAATTCTATTATTTTCTGTATCTTTTTCTACATATTAAGGTAGTTACTTAAAATATGTAAAAAATACGTAAGAAGTGGTTTGTTATTACTTCTATGAAGCTATATAAGTACTAAGTAGGTAAATAGGAAAGAATTTCGCACATTTATTGTAACCAAGAATTATAGATACGTATTTATATGAGAGAAAATTATAGAAACAGAACTATAGAGACTTATTTCAAATCAATATTATCAAAATACTAACTTTAACCACCTCAAAAATAAGTTAGAAGACAGACATAAAACTCAAAATAATACAGATTTTGTTTAACTCTCGTGTTTTGTCTCTGACCTCTACTAAACCCGTCAAGAAAAAAAACAACCTGATGTCACACTATATTTTCAAAAAAGTCTATGTTTGACGTTAACAAACAAGTTTTAGAACATACATAATGTAGGTAACCAAGTTATTCTTGAATAATTTGCTTTTTTTGTTTCATTACAGCCGTGAACGTCAGATTTTATAATCGCAGTTGGATCATTAATTCCAACGTGTTAGTAAACAGTGTTTAATGCGATCTCAGTTGATTTTGGCACCTAGCGTTTGCACACTGAATTGATTCGAAAAACACGGATGTGTGTTTAAATTGATGCGAATTCGATCCGTACACGAATTTTTGACAAAAATGTTGTTTTTTGAAGATGATAAATATTGTTGATCATTGTTTGATTACCAGAACAAACAACCACAAAACAATTTTACCAATATGTAAAGCATTATTCATATTTATTTATTTTCTATACTTGTTCAATACATTTTTAAATATTAAAGTATAAAAAGCAGTAACCCACCAGTAACGGGGAAAATCCAAGCTACCTGTGGTCAGGGCTCAAAAGAGCAATTTCCGGACAATACGCGCCATGTCCCGGAATACTGCCTTCTGCATCAGACCCTTGACCTGGCCATCTAGCGTTAGCCTATTCAAGTGTTGGTCGAGGCCTTGGCTATGAGGCCATTGGCAGATACGACAATCGGTACAATGATTGCTGAATCTATATTCCCACATGTCGACAATGTCATGAACTATTTACTGGTTTGTATATAACAAGATATTTACTGGCTTGTAAAGTATTATTATTAACTGTTATTTGTTGGCTAGTAACAAAAGTGAGTCTATTTAGTTTCGCAATTTTAATTATCCAGTTTTTTAATAAGAACGGTAGACGAACGGACAGGCGAACGAGCTGACGACGCGATGTGACAATTAATTAATAACGTCCCACGATGATGACGTAAATACGTATGAAAAATCGACCAAACATTCAATAATAAAATAACAATCCAAAGTATCCGTCAAAGGTTGAAAGTAATCTTAAACTAACACATACATATAACTTACCTTCATTCCACCTAAGGACAAAATTAATTAGGTTCATTCTATCAACAACTCTGAGTCTATCTGAGTTTGTGACCAAGTCCGAAAAACTTAGAAGTAATAGCAAAAATCGATCTTAATCCAAACACATTTAGGATTAAAATTGCAAAAAACGAACACAGAAGCAACACACAACTTACTTCTCATAAGCTTCTACGAGGTCCTTGACATTCTTCTCCGTGTCATTGGCAGCGTCCTTGGAGTGAGGCTTGAGGATGTTCACTACGAACTCAGCGTGTTCCAGCAGCTCGTCTCTACTGTCCTCCAAGCTTGAGACTTCGCTTTGCAGTTCCTGGTGGAAAGAGGGTGATTATCAGCTGGTTTTATGGTTACTGTTGGTGTTTTGTACTGTCTCATTAACTACATTGGAAGGCTTGATTTGGTCTGTTTTGGTAGAATGGGACAAGCAACTGCCAAGCAAGGGATCGAAATGTTATACATTTTAATTTAGGTACGGATTTTTCAATCATTCGGAAGTTTCAGTAGTTTCCGATAACCTAATATTGTAGAGTTTTGAATTATATCTAGTACCAGTATTTCTTTAAGCTATTTGGTACCTTTGTTCGTTTCGTGAAATATAACAGGACGCATTATGTATTAAATTCACCAAATACATACAACAACTTTTCTTTATTCTTATCAACAAACTGCCTATACATTTCCTCTGTAACTTTGTATGTACCTTTATACAGTATACTCTCAGTTACCTATGTATTGGTACAATTACAATGATTCACGGATCAAGTACTGCTGAAGGCTGAGGAAAGCATTGTTTCGGCTCATAGTGCGAGTATAAACGTAGTTTCCTTATCGATTGTGAATATAAAGAAGTACTCTTACTAGGTGTTACCTACCGTGGTTGTAATATGGAGACTAAGTGTTATTCTGTAGATATTGTAGGTTTGTATAATGTTGTTAAGAAACTGTTATCAATTAATCGCTTTAATAAAATACTTGCAGTTATATGCCTAAAATAATGTTTACGTTTCCGGAATAGATAAGGCAGAGAAGTACTTGTGAGTTGTGTAATAGGTTGCAATTGTTGCTAGGCGTCTTATTTAGCGAGTTTATTGTGATAGGTAGGGAAATAGAGGCGAAATTTTTTGCAACATATACACATATTGCAATATCTAAAGAAACATAACCCGAGGATTAATTTTGCTCTTGCTCTGCAGTTGCTTTTGTGCCAATAAACCATCAAGACAGTCTTTGCTTTCATTGAATAAAATGAATTTAAAGTAAATACAAACAAAACGAAATAGTTACGTTATATTATTTAACATAGTAATGAAATTTCAGGGCACACCGTCTCCTTTCTAAAGCCTCACCTGTAGAGCATGCCTGATGTCAAGAGCTCGTCGCCTGGTGCTGGGGTTGGCATCGAGCTGCCTCAGCCGGTCTGATGCGGCTGTGATGGCAGCGCCCAAACTCCTCTGGACGTCCAGGAGTTGGTTCCAGCGATGTAGCTGCTGGTCGGCTACAGCTGCGCGCTTGGCTAGACCTGGGTAAAGGAAAAACGAGGTGTAAATGAAAGTATTTCTCGATTTATAGTGACTTGGTGACATTTTATGAATGACAAATAGGTAGTCGCCTGCAGTTGCATTCATGGTACCTTTGTTTTACGTAGTTTAGTACAGCAGGTTTATGAATCATATTAAAAAAGGTAATAAGAACGTATGAACATACTTTTAAATTGCATTAAAATAGATTTAAAGAGTTTATGATAGAAGATCAATCAAAACTAAGGGTATTAATAAGTACAGTACAATTATGAAAAACACGAAGTTTCGTTTAAAAAAACCGCAACAGTATACATTTTAATTGCAGTTTAATTTATATGAAATGGTCCGGATTCAATTAAAGTTAATTTTACGCCACCGGATGGGAAAGTCAGTTTGTTTTAAAACTTTCACGCTCAAACCACTGTAATTTAGCAGAGATAATTATATAGAGTTCTGAAAACAATAAAAGGAGGGCTATTTTTAAACGAACGAGATTTTAGAACAATAATAATAGCAGTAGACTATACTTAGTGGGTGAAATTTAGGTTCTTCATGCAATTGTCTGCTTTATATTGTTACCTCTATGGTTAACAGCTGATCATACGACCCTACGGTCGCAGTCTGACTATGCGAGTCATGCAATTAAGCGCTAGTCGACAGAAAGTAAAGAAAATAGCCCTACCTTATTTAGATTTGATGTAAAGTTTGACTATAGCATAAAGTACAAAATTGAATTTCCTATACTCGTAGTTGACTAGCGCTTAAATGAGCAGTAATGTATTAGATATTGGTTCCATTAGAAGCACTCACCTTCACAGGCGACATTCCAGCTGTCAGCGAGCTCCCTGGTCCTTTGCTCGACCCTCTCTCCGCTTGCAGCATCAGCTCCGGAGCAGAGCTCGCGAGCCCGCTCCCGGACAACGTCCAAGAGCGGCTGCTGATTCTGGAAAATTATGGGTATCAAGATTAATTTAGTGTCAAAAGTAGAGAAGTAAACTTTGCCCTAGCCTACACTAGTTTAACCTATAACTGAGTACCTAGCTTAGGGCCTGGCTGATGGAAAGTATGTACCGTAACCTATTAACATCTGCAATACTGGCCCGGCTAGACAAATAGTATAAACTGTAGCTGAATAGAGGACAGAACAGAAATGTACCTCTATGGGATTGACATAATAACACAACAGAGTCGTAGGTCATCAAGTCAACCCATGAGTTAATTTTCTTTTTAATCTTCCATAATAGACTACATTTTACACTATTAGCTTAGCCTAGCAGAGGGCTTAGTACGAGTTTGTATTACGGTTTACGAGATAGAAACGAGAGCGCATTCGGCGCTCTAATTGGTTGGTTCATTTGCACCTACCAATCAGAGCGCTGAACGCGTTCTCGTTTCGTTTTCATTCAACGTAAAGTAAACTCATACTAAGGGTACTGAACTATAATAAGTGAAGCTTGTATGGAACAATCAAGACCTCATCTTACAATAAAATACAACACTTCATTATAATAAGACGGCTTCTAGAATGAAACCAAAAAGGCCAAAAGTGAATCTAGATCTTTCTCTATTTAAATTCTCATGCACATATCAATAATGAGGGGTGGGATCGATGTAAGGATAGTTAATACGCGCTGGCGGGCCTTTAAAGCAAAATAAAGCGTAATGATAGGTACACAGATGAAAAAATACAATCATAGATAACATATGTGCATGACAATAAAGATAGACGTCATAGATAATAGAGTAAACAGGAAGATGGCTGCTATTGGCTGAATACTTTATGGTTTCATTCAGGATGCACCATAGATATTAAAGTAAGTGTTCGTATTTTAAAATATTGCTTTGGCTGGCTGATTACCCAATTGTTTTTGCTTCACTTTTCATACTCATCGCTTTGAGCCGTAAATGCATTTAAGTATAAAAAAGTATATATCATTTTTAATGTATTCTGCAATTATACCTTTCGTAAGAGTGTATGTTCGTTTGTGTAACTCGTTCTTCAAACGGGTTCTGAAGTATTGTATTCCGACCATTAATTCAGTCTCATACATTATTTTATCGTGTAATTGACTACGTTTTCGCTTTAGTTTTTGATAAATATTTATACTGAGTCAGGAAATTACAAAAACTAATAATGAAGTATTTCGCTCATAGTGAAAATACGAAAAAAAGTACCTATATTGAAAGAGATTTACGGTTTTTCTATAATGTAATAGCACCTATTCGAAATTATAGGCATATTTAGGTACATTAATCTTTATTAGATGTCGACTTTATTACAAAACAATAAGGTTTTAAATCCATGGTGTCTCCAACTATACCTACATAGGCACCGATTATAAATAATGTACTCGAAATAATTGTTGTGTAAAAAAAACTATAAAATAGTTCCACAATACTGGCTGGCATTGAGCATCGTAAAAAGTAAATTTACGTTCATAGTAAACGTAATCATAGCTCCATGTAACAATAATATTATGTTTAGAAGCCGTATCTACTTGAAAAATTGGTGTTTTTATTATTTAATGTATTAATTATAAAGAAAATTAAGAAAAATATTGTACTATATTTATTTCTTCCTATAAAATGTGTGAAAGTTTTGTGAGGATGTATGGGTGTGTTTGTTACTCTTTCACGCAAAAGCTACTTCTCCTGCCACGAGTCTACAGGAAGAAATTCCAATAGGAATATGTAGTACCTGTGTACTTTAATTTTCTATTATCTGTTGTCTTCTGTGTTATATGGGTATTATGGGTGTACATAAATCAATAAATAAACTACTGAAATAACACTGGTATTTCACATACATTAATTAACAAATCCTATAATAACTAGGAATATACTGTTTATCGCTGTTTTAAAAACTTATGCCGCTACGGGTGACCTATGTTCGTTCTTCGAGTGCAACTTTGTACACTTTTTGACCTTAGAATGACTTTTGTTCAAGAGTATTAATACTTTAATAGTCTTATTGTTTGCTATAGCGGCCGGATCTGACATCATAGTGCTTTTTAAAGTGCTATGTAAGTTGTACATTGTGTGTGTACAGGGAACACAACTGCTGTATTGTTGATTGTTACAATTTTGCTATATGTATATATCTTGTATGTAACTTTTTATTACATTCGTATTTTATACCTAAAAATTAAAAAAAGGTTAGGCAAGCTGCTTTTTGCGCTATATTTCCTACACGAATAACGTTTGATTTCTGAATGTAGTAGTTTATTTGTCGTATTCTAACTCATTCGGATTCCAAAATTAAGTCCAAGCTATTCTATACCACCACAGATTGGGCCCAGTAGGGCTGATGCCCGATACGGAGAGAAGTTAACGGATTACCGGGGCATCGGCTCGAAGAGTCAGTAAGAGTCTGACACTCCCTGTCGTGTCGGAGAAGTCAATGAATGATTTTCCCCCGTCAAAGAAAAAGCTACTTCTGAAAATGTCTACAGTATAAGGTTTTATATGATATATTCTAATATTATAATAAAACTAAAACATAATAACTGACCTAACCTAACCTTAAAATGCTACAAACATGCAACGTGAAGCGACAATGGCTTAGGAAGGAATTGACTCTTGATCAGAGGTCGACAGTTCACCACACATCCGCCGTACTATTGTGCAGAACCCACGCGTTTTAGGATCATTATTCTATTTACTGAAATAGATCCTACTTACTGGGGCATTGCGCTTATATTATAAGATAAAGTAGTATTTGCTATATATCAGCCTCGTAGTTATAAAGGCTTTCTACCCAAACTACTTTCAAGCCATATAATTATGCTGTTTCAATTTTCGAATATGTTACTAGAAGGTTTATATATTATATATTATAAAATCATCCAATTGCTTCTCTCGCCTTGGATAAGGCTAAAAACCACCCCGTTCCTACTCCTGCTTTTCGAGCTGAAGCCTCGGTAAACCCGCTAGGTAGTCCGCAGCTCTAAATTAAAACACCTATGTATCTGGGTATAAATTCAATCAATTCTTAACTAGTTCACGTAATATAGATATCTCTAGACTTCCACATTAATCTTGAACTTGACCGCGTTTAGCGAACAGACGCCCATACAATGTCCAAGTATATAGAGTAAATAGGGATATCGGTTCAGTACTTTTGATATCGGTGTAATAACCATCGAGCACGCTGCTTGAATGTTTACAATGTTATCTCAGAATACAAGACTGACTGATAATGGAACGATTGATAACGCTGTTACATCTACCGGTTAGACGGTTATGAGATATATTTTGACGAAAAACTTTACTTTAACATCTATTCAGTGGCCACTGCTGACCGAAGGCCTCTTCTCGCACGGAGAAGGTTTGAGCGTTAATTGCCAATCTTTATGCAGGAAAACATAAGAACACGGATACTGACTTATAACTATGTAGATGAATCAACAATATTGGGCTAGGGCATTATTTAAACAGTGACTCTATCATCTTTAGGATCATCTTAATCATCATTAAGATATTTTTTTAATTAATTGAGATTTTTTTATTTATGGACATTGTAATACCGATAAGTCGAAATTGCAGTCAAATTTAACAAAATTCCTACGCGAGACACAATGTATTTGCTAATATACCGGTGGAAAAGAGGTTAAAGAAGCCAGTTTCTTTTTCAAATTGAACATTCACAAGTAAGAAACTCCATGGTTCTTCAGACCTTTCTTAAAAAGTCTATAAACGTATCCTATGCAGTGACTGGCCTTGACACCTCGACTCTTTGTGTCTATAAATAGCCTATAGCCTGTAGTCTGGCCTACGAGAAAACATTTACCATTATATTATGTAGCCTGCAGCCTACATTCATCTCTGTATTTACATTCTACTGATTATAACTAAGATAAGATTACAAAAATGTAGAACATGAATGTTTTTGTGTAATTTTTCCAAGATTTTTGCAGAATGGTTTTCATTGCGATAGTGGATTTCTCTGAGCGTCATCTGCCTCTAATTTGAGTCATTGATCATTAGTTCCGTAGGCATTTACCAAAGTCCGAATGTAGTTGGAAGTATTTACAATACAACATCAGACATTATCGGATTTACCTTATCTACTTATCTACCTATTTGTGTCAATATTAGCATGCGTTTTGCATATTGCAATTTGGAACATGAACTCCTCCTACGTAATGCATCTCCACTAGGTCTGTTCCCTTTTAAGGGACTAAGGACTATTTATAATAGCCTAGATTTAGATAAAACAGATAAACTACAGCCTACAACCGAAGATATTGGCTAAATAAAGACTAAATGATACTGTACATAATAGTACATACAATAATAGAACTACAGAGCATGTATGTAGGCTGAACAAATTGGAACAATGCACTGTAACAGTTTGCTTTTACGCACCAAGTGAAACACACACATTGGATGAAAATAAAATTGTTTTATAAATAAGTTACTTTATACAGATAAAAATTTGTAAAAATTGGACTAGTTTGATTAATGTTAGTTAATCGTATAATTTTCATTTACATAGCGATCTCTAACTACTGCTTCACTAGAGGACTGACTGACAGACAGTAAATTTTTAATATTGTAAGTAATATTTTCTTTGACGTCCGATAGTGTCTTCCCAGTCTATTTGAAATAAATAATTTTGACTTTGACTTAATTGATTTTTGTGGAAATCGAAATTGAAAATCTTTCAACAAATCACGAAACGATTGGTAAAAGACACTTTTAACACTGAAAAATCTATACATTACATTCAGTAAAACATTTTGTAATCTACCAATGCCTTTCAGACTAACTTTCGCCTGGTTTCCAAAGGTACCGCTACTCATTGCGTTTTCGAGATGACCATACGGCGAAAGTAGAATTACTTGCAGCTTTCGAGGCGGCCATCTTGAAAATGCAATCCAGATTGGATTACTAAAGGACGCCCGACGTTGCATACAATGTTATTTAATTTCAATTCATTCTCAACACGATGCAATTCTTGTTGGGGTCATTGACACTTTGTATCATAGTCGGAGTATAAAATTGGTTTGCATAAGATTTATGTAGATAATAACTAGCTTAGTGTAGGATCGTATTACTATTTTTGAGTGAAATTGTTGTGAACGATGTTCGTAGTCGATTTTGTTGTTGAATAAAAATGTTTTGTCGTTCAGTCTTTATTTTTCATTATTACATTACTTAGGTATAGCTAAGATTTATGCATAGTGAAGCGATAGCTTACATTAGATTCGCAACATAAATCATGAAAAGTTTGTATTATTAACGTGACATTTTTCCTATGAAGATATCTAATATTTTCTGTCTAATAATTTCAACAAAAACAAACATAGTATTAAATGGTTTCATCTAGCTTGCCCCATTTGTTTGTTTGGGTTTAGTAATTGTAATTTTACCCCTTCCTGACGACAGATCTCAGTAGAGATCTAAGTTAAAAAGTAATTTTTACACACTCTTAAACTTGACGACCATACAATGTATAATCTATTTTCTCTGCAGCTACCTCCATTATAGATATCAAACGAAAGAGCTTGATTGGCAGAATCCTCCCTATCCATAAAACTATGACGTAGCTAAAGCATACAACAGTTTTGCACAAGTCTCGTTTGAAGCGTAACGTTGAAACCGAGATCGTCAAAACTAGTTATTTTTCGCACGTACCTACAGTTCCAAGGTCATTCTCAATCATTGAAGACATCGGCCTAAGAGCGACTGCTTTTGAATCTTAAACAGTGACGTCACGACTTGAAAAAGACTACTGCCATGGCCGTTGGTTGAAAACGTGGGATAATAATCATAAATGAGTCAGTCGACCTCACCAATTATGGGACAGCCTCGTTTCGTGGGTCTCAAGTTAGCAAGATTTTTTGGTTGTAGTTTTAAAGCGTATTTATTTATTGGTAGCATAGTATTGTATTGGTAAAACTATGTTATTACAATTTAATTGACAACAATATCCTTGTGTAAAATATTCTTATAATTTAATGGCATATATTACTATCTACATATATTCGTTCAGTAGTTTTGGGTGATAGAGCAACAAACTCTCGAATACAAACACACATTAATTTCAATTACTATTTTCATTTCCATAGTAAAAACCAAAGTGAAAAAAAAAACAATTTCAAGGTTCTTTATCGAATGCTTTCATCCGATATCGATTAGCATGCAGATAGTAAATTGGTATAGCTATAACTTCCACAATACTACCAATCGATAGATTACATAAACCAGCATCGATATACCCTTGACCTTCAAGGTCAAAGCGTGTTTGACAGCATTTACCTCAATCGGCCGTATAACATGAATTTAGTACCGTATATTATAATACTACTTTAAATGAACAGACAGACTCATTTCGCCTTTAATTTTGGGCTCACCAAGGCGGAAACATTCATTACCGGAGTTCATCCAATTAAGGAGAAATAAACTGCCAAAAGATGGTTACGAAAGTTAACTGCAGTTTTCGTATAAGGCATAATAACCGGCAGTTAACTGCAAATTATTAACCAGAGACCAATGCTCGCTGAAAATGGCTCAAGCTATGCGTTGGTGTTTAAACCAAGGAAACACAAATAGCAGTGAGATCACGTTTAAGATCACAAAAAACCTCAATCACTTTTTGCACACGTAATGACGATTAACTTCACCAAAATCCAATGAGGAATTCACAACACAAATCAACGTTTGAAAAGTGAAAACATAATAATATTCTAACCGGCCGTGACCTTGAACTTCAAAAACAACAACAAAACTTACGTAGCGGTGCGAAAACTGACATTGAACAAAACTTATCACGGTATCACTGACTTACCTTCCGTTTTCGTGGAATTTTTAATACCTACTTACTGACTAGAAATTAAAAAATTGTATAGAAAACTAGTTTGGGGTTTTAGAACTAAGTGGGCACGTGGATATAACACTTGCACGATGAGAAAGCAAGGCAATAAGTGGAGTGTTTGTGTACAGTTCTCATTGCGATGCTATGCAGTCACAGACTGGCGACTGCGGGCGGCCCGCGGCCCGCTGACATCACTCCATTAAGGCGAATACTCTGAGCTCATAAAGTGTTGTGCAACACTTAATTGATGGTTTGCTCGCGAATATCGATATCGATAAGGGCTCGTCATCGTAACTGGTGATGATAATTCTAGATTTGGGGTTATCGTATTCGTAGTATATTGTTGTTTATGATGTTAAGGAAATGTGTCATTTTTTATTGTTATACATATTTGATTGTCGATAATAATGATGTGCTTGTTACCTTTAGTCGAATTAAACAAATATTTTTTTATATAATTTAAAATATAACTCCTATTATTTATTTCTTGAATAGCAACCGAATCTGCATTAAAAAATATAACTATTATAATAACGATAACAGCTGACACTTAACAAGCATCGACAATAATAGAGCCACGATTACAAATAGGGAGTCGACTGAATTGGGGGATTCCCCCGTGTGAATTAAATCAATAGAACCAGAACACGTAGTTTGTGATTCAATTTCAACTTCAAAACCTGTTTTCTCCAGTGACCTATATACCTTATAAGAGGTATTTTAATAGATCGTGAATCGTTCTGTTATAATCTAGAATATTTATGGGGAGAAAATAATAATCCAATGCCTTCTCCGAGGCAAGAGGGGAGTGTCTGACTCTTACTGACAAAAAACCACCCCGTCCCTACTCCTGCTTTTTGAGCCGGAGCATCGGTAACCCGCTGGGCAATCCACAGCTCAGCTTATTATTAAAGTCTAGTTTCTCAATTGGATCTAGTCATCCTATACATTTTTATTGGTCTCCATAAGAGTCAAGAAGGTACGTGTTATGAATGGCTAATTTATTATTAACCGAGTTAGAGCTGATATGGGCTTCAAAAGACAGGATCTCAATAAAATATTTTTTGTTGTAAAGTAACAACACTAAACTATAGAAGTAGGTATGTAATAATAAAATGGGAAATTCCTTTTTAACTTTTCCTATTTACTTATTTGAATTTATAACTATACTTAGGTGATTATTACGGAAAACCGTTTTTATGTCCGTTATTTATTTTTGAGGATATTTTGCAAAAATATAAATTATTTCCCTCTAACAAGCCCATTGTTCTTTTTCTAATGTTCAATAATAACTTTTGCAATTAAATTTCATGACATATTTTCTTTAAGTTTCTAAATATACCAGAAAAGTCAGTTTATCCGTTTTATTTAGCATGCTTAGCCTTAACTCCGCAACAATAGACCTTGGAACGAGGTGCAATAACCTAGTCGTTTATGAACTAAAAATAAGAACCAGTCAACTGGTGTAAACCACAGGTAAGGACTAGAAAAAAATGCAGTTTAAGAATCTAAAAAAATTTAGTGAATAGAACGTATTATTATAAACTAAGTGATGATTAAAAAAAGGGATAAATGTTTTTAAAATCTTGTAATAAATCTTTAAAGTAGGTTAGCCTTTAGATAGTTAAAAGTGCACCAGAAAAGAGATGATTTTTATTAAAAACTAATTTGTATATAAACTAGGCAGCCATTATTTTACGCCTAACACAGTTTAAACAAAAAAATTCAAGGTCGCCTGACACGGAGGCTTGGCGCCTGCTAATTGTCTTACATATAGATTATGTAAGGCCAAAACTAGGTAGTATAATTATATAAAAAAATGTAATCGCCAAAATGTTTGTGCGCGCATAACTCATGAACGACTGCATTTAATTGGATAATTATTTTTTTGGATAAATTCTTACTGCTTGTGCGGGAAAAAAGTTTGATTAACCGGAATAGTCGAGTATAAAATAACATAGTAATATGTATATAGAATGCCAACCAAAGGAAATTAGATGGCGTCTAGTACTTAATTAAAAAAATTAAAACTTAATAATGACGAGCCAAAATTATTTTAAGTACATATCTCCTAATTATCAGTAGATACCTGAATTTAATCAATGCAATTCTGCTGATATGCAGGAGTTTTGATAACATACCTCTAAGAACAAACATACGACTTAATTTTAATCTTTATGCACATAACTAAATGGGACATTGGCGGAGTCATGCCGTGGGCGTTACTTATCTTCAAATTTATCATCATCATCGAGTAACATCATGATAACTTTCTCCAAAACAACAAAATTAGTGATTACTTTTATCTTTATCCTTTAAAAATACTCATGTATGTCAATAATTCTCTTATTGATACGTTTTCTAGTAATACTAAATGATTAATTGTTACCTGAATAGATCATTACTTATGTGGAAGTTTCAGCGACATTTTTAGTCAAGACTGATAAATGTTGATGAAGCGAAAGAGGTATATAAGATTCGTAGCATTTGGCGTTCCATTGTCTCTGCCTACCCCCACGAGAGACAGGCGTGAGGTCATTGTTTGTTTTGTATTTAGGTCTATTTTATTCCTTGCTAAAAATATTAAATTAACTACTTATACCTATTTAGAAAACCGTTTTATTATTATGTTGTGAATAACTAATTATAATAGAGTCAAATCTCAGTTATGACATTATTTTTACAAACTCATCTCATTTTCATGATTCCTATGACAAACGTCAAGATGACCAAGAAGTGACCAAACATTGACACACTTCTATTTAAAAAACTGAGCTCATGACTATTTACATAAGAAAAAAAAACAAACAAAAATTAATATGCAGCACGAAGTAATGAGCGTTGGCAACGGTTTTAACTCAATTTAAAATTATAATACCGGCATTAATATGGATTTTATGCATTTTACAGCGTGTATTACCGTATATTGGTTGATAATTCTGCTTTTTCACTAACTATTGTTAAGCTATAATACAAGACACCGATGTTTTAACAACCGTTGGCTAACCTACTTCAGGCGACATCTAGCGGATTTTGAGCGAACTAATGGAAAATATGGCTACTGTTTATAGCGTGTCGATAATTTTATTCTTATCTGAAAATCGCATGAGTGCATTCCTTGAATGATTATTTAGTTCTATTTTTATCCTTGCAACTCAATCTTGAGATCGTTTAGGCGTTTAGGGGTTTCACCGATAATAGAATGTTGTATGTTCTTCTAAGTCAATAAGTGTGGAAACCCCCTACTAAAATTTTCAGACTGTGAGTCAGTATTCCAATTGAGAAGACGTCTGTTATCGAAATTGATTGAAATTGGATAAATTATTTGACACTGGTGTCAGGAAGTTTCATTTTAAAGTATTATTAAATGTGAACGAATGAAATTGGTATCAATAAATTTTACCATTGAATGCTATTGGATTACGTAGAATAAAGCGTATTTAAACATTACCTAAAAATAATTGTATAAAATATAGGTTTTGCAGAATACATTTCCTTTATAAAATCGAGTAACATCAGCCAGCCAAACTCGAATTAAAAAAGTAAACTTCTGTAGCGACCACGTAGTAAAATAGTAAATACAACTTCCTCAATAAACGAAACGATATTTCAAGTTTAGTCACATGTAAAGCATTTGACCGTGAGTACTATTAACTTTGCTAATTGAATTTACTACGCGACGCTACTCAAGTGTGTAGTCACTACGAAATAGCCACTCACCTCAAGGTCATTCTTGGCGTGTTTCAGCTTCTCAAGATGCAGTCTAAGCGAGTCCACTGACGTCACAGGCTCATCTTGAATGTCGTTCTTGTCCAAAATTGCTTTGATCTTGTCCACAAGCTGACAGAAGTCTTTCCAGATCTCCAAATCTTGCTCTAATTGTGCTTGACGAGACTTCGCAGAGTTGAGGGTGTTCTTCAAAAGTTGGTTGTGTTTCTGGTGGTCCTTCGACAGCTCATCTTGTTCAGACGCTGCCAGCGATGGCCAGATCTTGTCAACAATGTCTTGCATGCGCTTTCCGACAAGATCCTTCATTGATGGCTCAGATGTATTGAAGAAAGATTTGTGTTCTTCTAAATCGGATTCGATGTTCTCGAAATCTGTTCCGTTCTTGCCCATATCAAGGCGAATGGTCGCTTCGTTCACCCAGATGTTCAGCTTCTCCACAAGTTGGAGGTATTGTTGCCTGTATTTCTTATTGTCTTGCAAGTACCTTTCTCTGTTCGCCAGTTCTTCTGGTAAGGATGTCTTCAGAGAGTTGCCTTCAGACATCATTTCCAGTAGCGTGCTTGGTACACCATCGTCATTCTTGATGATATCAGTGATTTTAGCCAATTTGTCCAAGTACGACTGAATGTTTTTGACTAGAGTTGCATGTTCTGTGAGTTTCTTGTCGACACTGGCAACATCCCTATTGAGAAGTGGTCGTGAATGTACTGCGGCTTCGTTGTCATGAAGCCATTGAAGAATCTCTGATAGATCAGAGCCGAGTTTCTTGTGTTCCGCCGCGGCTCTCTCGTGTTCTTGACGCTTGGCTTCTACGGTTCTTCTCAAAGTCAGTAGCTGTTGTTTCAAAGACTGCAACAACTCAGTGATGTTATTCCTATCGATGACGGTGCCTTCAGCCGCGATCTGTTGACCTTTGTCGGTTGCGGTAGCAAGTAAAGCTTCACATCCTTGAATCTTGACAATTATGTCATCGTAACGCTTAATCTTGTCTTCCAAAGAGTCATTGGATTTCTCAATTTCTGAAGTGAGGTCAGTGTATTTGGAAATGAACTCTTCGATCTCTTTTACTAAAGCGAAGAATTGTTCTCGCAAAAGCAAAAGTTGCTTCAGTTTCGATATTTGGTCTTCAATAGTGCTCATCAGATCATCTTGCTGAGTCAGTATATCTTGAAGGTCGTGTAAGTTGCCGCCTTGTAGTTCATTAAGCATAGCCTTGTTCTTCTTCAGATCAGATAAGATAGATTCATATGCTTGAATGATAGGTTGGACATCCTCAACCTTGCTGCCAATAGGTTTGTTCAGAGCCTTCAATTTGTTTTGGATTTCATTCAAGAATTCAAGGGCAGCGGCGATCTTGGCTGCAGCATCCTTGTATTCCTTGATGTGCTTGAGAAGAATGCCCTTCTTGTCATTGATAATGGCTTTTATTCTTGCGAATCTGTCAGACAGAACGTTGACTTGTTCTTTCAGTTGCAGTTTGTTAGAATCCGACAAGGAGTCCATGATGTCTTTAGATTTGTCCTTAATCTTGCCGATATTCTTTTCAACGTCATCGGCTTCTTTGCTAAGTTTTTCGAACTTGGCAAGCTGTTCTTCCAAGAGTTGGAGGCTTGTAGTACGTAGTTCAGGAGTGGCAGCTACCTCAGCCTCGTTCAACCAGCTCTGGCACTTAGCGACTTCAGCCTCGAATTCGTTCCTGCCTTGTAAACGTTTGTTGAGTGCTGCTAGTTTATCATCAATGTCGACCTTTGCTGAGGTGTACGACTTGTTGAGGTCTTCAAGAATAGCTTGTAGCTTAGCTCTGTCTTCAGGAGAACAATCCTTAGATACAGCATTGCCCTGACGCATCACTTCGGTCAGAGTGTCATTGTGGAAGTCAGAGAGCTCACTTTGGTGCTTCTTGTGGATGGCAATCTCCTTTTCAACCTTAGCAGCTTCCAGAGGTACTGGGCCGCCAAGTTTCTTAATTTCAGCGAGCTTGGCTTTGAGCCAGTTCTTAGCCTTCTCAATATCGTTCTCGAGCTTCTTCCTGTCCTCAGCGCAAGTGCCTAACCTTTCAATCTCTTGTTTAATAAGTGAAGCCAATTGCTTTTGTTTGGAAGACAGTTCAGATAATTCAGACTCCAATTGCATCTGTTCAGAAGGCTCTAATTCAGCTTGGATGTTGCTTACCTTCTTCTCCAATGAGTCGATGACTGTCTTTTTACCGTCAGTTTCTTTAAGAAGGTTGGCAACCTTCTTTTGACGTTCCTTGACAGACTTGCTCTCGTAGCCGAGAGGTTCAGGATGGAGGATGTTGTCGATTTCCTTCTGCATCCATTCGTTCTGCGCGTTGACCTCACTCTTGGTACCATCGATGGCCTTGTAGGTGATTTCAAGCATTTGCAATTTGCGCTGGATACGTTTGGCGATGTCATTGTATCTTCGTTCCACTGATTTCATCTGTAAAAAAGTTTCATTTTAGTATTGTATTGTCAGCTGAACAAAAAAATATTGAATACAAATTACGAAAAAATGCACGAGTATGTAGGTAAATTACAATAATTTCCGGTTCAACACTAGTTCACTGACTAATTTGTCGGTGAGGTCACTAGTGCTAACACATTTGTCATAGTCACGTTTTGTAATTTATTTATCTTGAGATGACTACTTACTTGTTCTTCTACTTGTTGAGATTCCAAGTTGCTAACAATGTTGATAACTTGGGATCCAACAGATTTGATGCTGTCAACCTTGTCTTTGCCAGCCTGTCCGAATTCTGAGGACAGTTCTTTGAGTGCACTGAGTTTCTGAGGGCAAGGGAGACCAGAGCCCTTGTCAGCCAGACACATCTTCTTGAGAGTAGAGTCGAAGAAGTCGTGGATTTCTTGGCATTTGTTGCGGAAAGCATCGATGATTGCTTGGTTACCCTTTTCTCTCTCAATAGCCTTGAGTATAGCTTGTTCTAGGTTATCTAGCTCTTCTTCCAGATTTATTTCGTCTTCAAGACCTGCGTAAAAATAAACAATAGGTAATTAGAACGGGATAAAATGAGTCGAAATATTATGGCATTAAATGGTTTGTACTAACCTTCAGTAGGAATCTCAGTGAGCAGTCTGTTTCTCTTCTCGCTAAGAGAAGCAAGAGCGTCATTCATCGCAGCCATGTCCTGCTTAGCAGCTTCAGGCCTGAGTTTGGATGGGTTAGCAAGCCAGTCACGGGCCAGAGCAGTATGGACTGCGATCCATTCTTGGATCTCAAGGACCTGTTTCATGGCTTCTTCCATTCCATGGACAGCATCTCCTAACTCTTCCAAATGACTTTGTACCTGTAGGATATAGATAAGTATGTTAGTTTAAGTTTACAAGGCATTGTTAGAGTGGGTGCAAGTATTTTTATTGCAATTGTGATTGTGATTAAAATTGTTTGATATCATGATCATGTTGTGGACTATTATTGCATAATTTTGATACTAATGACTTTTGATATCGTTTTGAGTTTTCGTGGGATGGTTTCTACATGCATAAAATATTCTGCTGCGTTCGGTGAACTAGTTGCAAGTGCATTTTTTCATGCCTGCTGCTTGAAGAATGATTACATATTGTAGAAAATTGGGACCAGCAGATTTAATTAGTTTTATTACAACTCAATTAGGTTAATCTTCTATTACAATAATTTCATTATTTTCTTCATTATCTTCCAAGAAATTCTTGCCGTTAAATCAAGACTCACCTTGCTTTCGAAAGTCGTAAGCTTTTGACTGAACTCGGGCGCCTCAAGCGTCTTTAGTATATGCTCAATGCGTGGCGCGCTCTGTACTTCAGTCACATGTTTCTATAAACAAACCATGCATCACACAACATCAAAACAGTGCGGATTAGTACGTTGATAGTATTTATTAATTTGTTAATGAGATGACAGAGAAAATAGTGGAAATAAATATATTATAATATTATTATTACTCGTTCAACAATTCCGTTCTCATTAGTTCAATTCTGCCCATTAATGAAATTCAGTTCTGAGGGCTTAGTACGAGTTTGTTTTTCGTTTAACGAGATCGAAACGAGAGTTAATTCGGGACTCTGATTGGTTGGTTCATTCGTGCCGGTCAATCAGAGCGCCGAACGCGCTTCTGTTTCGTTTTCGTTCAAACTCATACTACTAACAACTGATGCCATATATTTTTCTCAACATACGAGATTGTATTGTCACATTAATTACCTATCAAATATTGTTAATCAAATTGATTTTTAAAACATACATTTAAATAATTAAGTTTTACATAGATACCACCCACATTAGGATTATCTCCTGTGCCGTGGGTGCCTATTTTTTTACATTCCATATTTTCTCTGTCATAATCTCAATACAAACGTGACATAGCAGAAGCCATCAACTTGGTATCGGTGGTGTTAATGTGTTCATCTAGTGAGATATGGTACTGGTATACGTGCCATATTGCAACCGTGTCTGCTTCTCATTGTCTGACCTGAGATTATTTATTCTAATTCAATAACTAACTGACCCGGTAAACTTCGGATCGCCTCAAATATTTTTTGTAACCTTTAAAAACTTCCTGGACTTCCACAAATAATTCAAGACCAAAATTTACCAAATCGGGTTAGTCGTTCTCCAGCAAGACTAACGAACAACAATTGATTTATATATTATTATATTATGTATATAAATTCATTACGTAATTTTGTATAGTTCTCAGATTACACGTCTAGAAAGATTTATAATGCTGTTGCTGGTACAAGCGCCTGATGTTTTATTCAACGGTATGTAAAAATGTTGTAAAACACAACGTTGCTATTACTAAAAGTATCCGATTGTTCTACGATTTTATAATCCGCTATTATATAGCAAATAAAACGGATAATATTCAATTAAAACACCCAATTTGAAAACATTTCCTATACACAAAAGTTATGTACCTCTTAAAACAGACACTTCATTACCATAATGTTAATTATTAACGTCAAAATAATCTCGATTCAGACAAAACCAGGTGCACAAAAGTTACATTGCCAACGATAAAGCCTTTACATATTATTGTACTAACTACGGTCTATCTACAACAATGTTAACAATTACGTTATTATTAATAATTATTAATTAATAAGAGATCTTATCTTACATCAAAAACGTTGGTTCTGTTCGTTTTGTCGACCTGGCAAACTTATAAGCATAGATTTAATATAAGTAAGTATTTTATTATTTGCAAACCATTCAGTTTCATAAGCGTGGTGAATCGCATTGCATTAGATTTGCTTTGGTTCTTTATCTAATTTTATTAGCTTAAAATACCTATCTTTATATATATATATAATTCTTCTGTAAGTGTGTATGTCACTGAACTTCTCTTAAACGAGTGGACCGATTTTGATGAACTTTTTTGTGTGTGTTCAAGGTAATCTAAATGGTTTAGATTCACAATTTTGTCCGCTGGACAATGTTTTTTTAATTAGTTTTTAATTTATTAGTAGTTGTTGATTTTGGAATGTTTTACATTGGATCCGACAGAAGCGCTACCATCGCAGTGTCAAATATTAATGACGTTAGATATTGTCATAACATTTGAATAACAATTTTCATCAAAAAGGTCCAGAATGTTTTAGCTTATTAAAAAAAGTTTAAAATTTTCAAATTAAAGACGTATAGACAAGACAACGTCTGTCGGGTCCGCTAGTTACTAATATTATTTAGACTTCTATCGATTATAATTTCTCTATAGGTAATATTCTTTGTCTAATGCTACTCTACATCTTATAATATTGTAATCCGTTAACTAAATAAATAAATCTCAATTTCTAAATTGTTATATTAGTGAACACGATATTTAACTTAATAATTATCTTATTATGGATATTAGGTTGTGGGCTTTGGCTTAACGTAAACTAGACTTTTCTAAGGACTTTTAAAATGGATCTAACTTCACACACATAGTTGGGACAAGTTTAGGAGTAAAAACTTAATATTTTAATGATCATGCCGACATTAATAGAATCTAAACCTACTTGTACTTTAAATAAGGCCCAATTTCAATCTAACATTAGGTATCCTATAACTAAATCAATGCAACACGATTCACGAACATCAAACATCAATTGAAATCGTTGTCAGTTGTTTTAAAACGACGTCAAAACTTCTGAAGCGAGGATGTTAGTGGAGGCTTTCAGTACCTGGTCGATGAGGTCCTCGAGGCGAGCCCGCACTTGGAGTTCCCTCGGCGGGATGGGCAGCGGGGCCGAGTCGGCCGGGGACGACGGACGGGACACTGACGCTGCAGCCGCGGAGCACGCTGCTACCGCCGCTGATAGGCGACTCTTCTCCGTTTGTAAGCGGTTGTGGAGACCCTGGCGTGAATTGCTTATGTTAGTTCATAGAACATTAGTTATAATTTGTATTGTTATGAATTTGGCATTTACCTACATTCACACATTTGAATAAATTAGGACTGATGAAATCTTTGTCTATGTTAAAAAATGTCCAATCAACTTACCCTAGCTTTATCCAGAAGTTCACGTCCATGTGAAAGTCCATCAACTGGCACATCAAGCTCAGTAATCGCGGGCTCCATCTCATCCAAGTTGTTCAGGATGCTCTCCAGCGTGTCTTCATACTCCTTGAACTTGGCAAGACCTTCCCTGAGACGACGTTCAATCTGCAGGGCGGTGGCCAACAAGCTCTTGTGGCTGTCGTTGACATTCTTCAGTTGTTTGCCAACAGTCTCACGAATGGAAGGAGTCGTGGCTTCATAGCGTTCGATCTGAGCCTGTCCTTTACCTTCCAACTCGTCCAACGTCGACCTGTACTTCTGAATGTCATCAAGAAGAACCGCGTGTTGGGCTAGCTGTTCTTCAGTCTGCTCCCTGTTGGAGATGTACAAGGAATTGTGTGCCATAAGCTGGAAAGAGATCTGCAGCAACCATTTCTCTGTGTCTTGTAGAGACTGGTGGTAGTTGTTGTAGTCCTTGATCTCGGATTCAAGATCAGCCTTCTTGGCTGCACACTTGGCACGTAAAGCATTGCATTTCTTCTCGATCTCTGTAACAGACTCCTTGATGGCTGGTTTCTTTGCCCATGAGCTAAGTTCTGCGGCTTCGCTCTTGAGTCTGTCAAGTTCAGGCTTCTTGTTATCAATTTCATCTTCAATGTGCTTGTATTTTTCAAGAAGAGTCTTCATTTCACCTAATTCTCCACCAGTAGGAGGGACCTTGTCCAAGTTCTGTTCGGTATCCTTGATCCATTGGTCCATCTTCTTCTTGGATTCTTCGAAGTCCTCCCATTTACCGATAGCGGCTTTAAGTTGAGCTGTGATAGAGTTGAGGTCTATCTTCAGTTGGTCCCAGCTTTCTTGTAGGATCTTGACGTCGTTGCGGAGACCATCTTGTTCTTCAGGAGGAGTGTTGTTAAGAGCCTTCTTGAAAGCTTCTTGTAAGACGACCAGTAAGTGATGTCCCTCAGTCATTCTGTTGTTGACAAGTTTGACTGTCTCCAGCTTGTCTTTAGTGGTGTCAATATCTCCAACACCGATAGAATCTTGGACAGTGCCATGAGCTGTCTCCAACCATTGCTGGAGGTCTTCCTTGGCCTTGATGAACTCAGTGTGGTCAGATAAGTTCTTCTCACCATTTGAAACTAGACCTTGAATCTTGGTGAGCAAGGTGGTGTATTCAGTTTGAAGGTTGACTGTCTTGTCACGAACCCAGGCGCAAGCGCTTTGTTCCATAAGGTTTTCACATCTATCATTCAGTTCTTCCAAGACGTGTTTGTGTCCTAGGGCTTCAGCCAGGAGTTCCTAAAAAGTAAACGTAAATTAGTTTAAAAATGTATCAAACATAGGAATGTAGATGAGAACTTAAAACTATTAAGACAATAATACTTACGCGGCATTTATCAAGATGTTCAGGCGTAATCTTGTCGACCTTTTGCACGGCCTTCAACTTGTTGTCAAACTCCTTCACCCACTTGCTCATCTTCTCCGACGTCTCCAAGTAGTCGGACCACGCTGCTAGGCATTTCTCCAGCAACTTCTTCGTGTCCTTGCAGATCTGTTGCAGGTTCTCCCATTCAATCTTCAGCTGTTTAATCTCTTGGTTGATGTTGTCCTTGCCTTCATTTCCAGTAGTTTCTAGCACTGCATTACTGAGACTAATAGCTTTCTTCAGCAAAGCCTCGCCTTTAGGCAGAGATTCAATAATTTGGTTGACTTTCTGCAATTTCTTCTGCACGGAATCCTTCTCGCCGTGGGAGTCTGAACACTGTTGGATCTCGATCTTGCAGTTCCTGATCCAGTCATAGAAACTGTCGTACGACTCTTTGTATTGAATGTGAGAGTTCACGTATTCTTCCAATTTCTAAAATAAAATTAAACATTATAAATATAAATCGATGCTCTAATTAGGTAGCATACTTGTTTGTTTAAATGAATTAACAATAAATAATTAAAAAATCTAGTACTAACCGCAATCATCTCGTTGACAGTCTTCCTGATGTCATCGTACCTCTGCAACGTATCTTCAATGTCCTTGGACTTCAGAGAGGCATCCTCTCGAAGTTTCTCATTCAATCTCTTGACCAGGTCGTTGTGAGAGTCAATGTCTCTGTTAAACGTCTTAAACTTCTCCAACTTGGCCTTCTTCTCCGATAAGTCTTGGAGAAGAGAGTCGTCTGACTGAATCTTCTGGTCAATATCGTCTAACCATTCTACCAGGAGCTTGTGGATCTGTAAGGTAATCAGATCGTTAGTGTTGAGAAACCCTAGATAGGAAAATAAGATGACGTGAAAATTTGATGTAGAACCATACCTTAGAGATATCATCAAACTGCGCAGCTCTGTTAGTCAACTTGTTCCTGACGTCTTGCAGATCAGCAATCAGCTTGTCGAACTCTTGTTTCAGGTTATCAGTGTCTTCCTGGATCTTAGCAGCTCCTGTCTGCTCAGTGTTCATGATCACCTTCTCTTTCAGTTCTAGAAGGTAGCGCAGTTTGTTCTGGCCCTGCTCCAAAGATTGACGGAGAAGCTTCACGGTGTTAAGTTTACTGTTTACTTCAGGTAAGTTGTTAGGTATTTCAGCACATTGGTTGAGCTTCTCTCGGGTTCTGTCAAGCCAGTCTTGGCATTCGCCGTACAAGGCGTTGTGTTGTTGATGTTCCTAATAAGAAAAGAGAGAAAATAATGTTAATGGAACATTATCGCTAAAACAAAGTATTATCTGATTTGAGTAAACCTTTAGAATAAGTTTGCTACTTACTTGGTAGTGAAGTTCGAGCCTCTTCATAACCTCCTTGGCTAGCGACAGCAGTGCGTTGTATTTCGTAGTGAGCTGTGTAATGCCATTGGAAATTCTGGTGTCTGCGCAAGTCTCCAGTAGAGTTTGAGCGCGCACGTTCAGCTTGTCCAGCTCAGCTTGCCAATCAAATAGCGTTTGGAGGTGTCCCTATTGAGACAGATAAAAATTAGTCATACATAGAACCTCTTACGAAATGTTAATAATAATCAGTACAATTATACTTCTTCAATGTCTTACCTGGAACTCCTCAAGAACGACTTTCTTTTGTTCCAAGTTATTCTGCAATTTGTTAAAGGATTGTACTAATTTCTCAGTCTTCGACAACCAGTCTAGGGCTTCCTTGTACTGCTCTTCATATTCTGTCCACTTCACGATACCGCCTTCAATTAGAGCCTTGGTGTTGTTAAGCTGTTCCCTGTTGAGTTACCATTAATATTGTATTACCTGACGTAAACAACCATTAGATAAGCATGAAATGTTTAATACTTACACGTAGGTATCGTACTCTTCTTGCATTAGAGCTACTTCTTCTTCAATTTCTTCTCTGTCTTCGTGGTCAGCTAAGCCGCAAGATATCTCGCCCAATTCCAGAGCTTTCTGCAGCTTCGCTTGACCTTCAGGCAGCTCGCTTTCTAATACTTTTAGTTGTGAAATCTTGCTACTCAATGATTCTTTGTCACCGGTAGCGTCAGAGCACTTTCCTAGCTTCTCTTTAGCAGCTCGAATCCATTGGACGAAGTCTGAGCCAGCATCGATGAAAGCTTGATGTTGTTCTACGGTTTCTCTCTGTTTCTCGTACAAGTCTTTGGCTTGCTTAGATAAAGTTTCATATTTGCTGGTTATCTCAGATGCTGGAGCCTGTTGCATAAGTTCCGAAGCCTTAGAAGTTACAGACTGAATCATGGGTTCAAACGAAACGATATCTTGCACAATATTGTTTGTTTGACGGAGTGTGGCTTTCCTTTCGCCCAGGCTAAGACCAGTCGTGAGTCCGGCAAGTCGGTCCTGGCCCTTTTTAGATTTGGCGACTTTTTGTTCACACACTTCTTGGAGTTTTGCTTCTCTGTCGGATATCCATTGTTGCAGTTGCGAATAACTTGAGCTGTAGTCGGCCCATTGGAGCAAGGCTGTTTCTAGGTGAACCTTAGCAGTACTCATCTTCTTGACGAGACGGTCCCACTCATTTTGCAGCTCTTTGAGCTCAGTATTAATCTTGTCTTTACCGTCAGACCGTGTATTCCTGAGAACCTTTTCTCCACTGTTAACAGTGGCGTGTACCAAGTTCTGGCCTTCTTCACGGCGCTTAAGCAAGTCTTCGATCTGTTCGAGACGTTTCTGCAGGGCTTCCTTGCTGCTGTTACTACCAGCTTCACTGCCACTGCGAGTGATCTCCCAGGCGTCGTCGATCCATTTCTTGGTCTTGGCATAATTGTCATCATAAGTCTGGTGTTGTTCGTAGTTGGTCTCGACCTTCTTGAGGACGTCATTAGCCATGTTGACCAAAACTTGGTACCTTGAGTTGAGGTGACGTAGCTGGTTGTTGACATAGGTGTCCAAATGTGAAGCTAGGAGACCAGAAGCAGAAGCATTGAACTTGTCAATGTCCGCTTTGCCTTTGTTCAGTTGGTCTACGATTTCCTTAACTTCATTGACTTGTCCACCCTTCTCCTTGGCGGTACCCAGCAAGGCTAGTTTTTGGTTCTTGATAAGAATTTCTTTTTGTTGTAGCCAGTCAGATAATCTTTCGTACTCATCTTTGTACTCTCGCCACTGGTTGACAGTATCTTCAAGCTGACTCTTTTGTTGTTTAATTTCATTGAAGAGATCATCGAAACTTTCTTTCAATGCTTTCATTTCGTTTTTGATGATTGTTTGACCCTCAGGTGAAGTGCTAGCTAGGACAACTTCGCCAGTGTGTTGTAGATGCTCTAATAATAGCTCCCCTTGCGCCTGTTTGTTAATCAGGGCATCAAGGGGTGCTACAGAATTTTCAATGGCCAGTTTGTCACTCAATGGCTTAGATTTCAGGGAAGGTACCTTCTCTCGAGCTCTGCTCAACCATTGGATAAGCTCATCATGAGCTTCCTTGTACAACCTGTGATCTTTGTATTGTTCTTCGCGGTCGGCAAGCAATTTCTTGATCTTATCATAAAGATTATCGAACTTACTTAATGTTTCTTGAGCTTTCGATGCGGCTTGATTTTGTTGGCCACTTGCGATCATCTCAGCTGCTTTCGCTTTCAGTGTATCTACGTCAAGACGATCACAGCGGGCTTTCTCTTCTACTTCTTTGAGTTTTTCAAGTTGTGCCCTCTTGTCTGTCATAGATGATTCGTAAGGCGTCAGTTCAGCTAACATGTTCTCGAGATAAGTGTTACTCTTCTCAATGAGTTGTATCTGTTCAAGGAAGCCAGCCCATTTGGTGACTGAATCATCTAACATGTTCTTTGTTTCAATCATTCTGGATAATAAGGCCGACCATTGTTCTTGTAAGGCAACCAATGAGTTGTTGATTGCCTCATGACCTGCAGGTGCAGTGTTAGCCATAACATTTTGAGCTAGTTCTACAAGAGATTGCACTTTAGTAAAACCTTCATCCTTTGTAAGAAGCAAGTTCTGGATCAATACTAATTTAGTTTCAAGATCATCCTGTGAGCAGGAGCTCAAGTCAGCGCAAAAGTCTAGTTTGTCTCTCAGCTCTTCGATCCATTGTGAGCATTCAGTAACATTGCTGGCGAATTCTTGATGAGTCTTGACATACTGTTGCCACCTGTTTGTCAAATCCTTGACTTTTTGTGAAAGAGTTTGATATTTCACAGACAGATCTGAAATCTGTGAAGCACGTGGTCCGAACACACCAGTATGCAGGTGCTGAGCCTTTTCAGTGATGTTATCAATTTCAAGCTCTTTAGCTCGGACTTCACCCTGTAACTCCTGGAATTTCTTGAATTGTTCTTGCTTCTCTGGAAGAGTAGCTTTCAAGTCAACAGCATGGATCTGGTTGTCAGTATTTCTGATCCAAGCCAGGCACTGGTCTTTCATGTTTTCATATTCGTTCCATTGTTGGATCTTGTTCTCCAATGCTTCGATGGTCTTATTAATGAAAGATACAAGGCCTTCCCATTCTTGGTGAGAAGCATCAATTTGGTTTCTAATATTGGCTTGTCCGGTGCTAATAGTTCCTGGTAACACCTTTTCACCTAGTGAACGTATTTTGTCAATACGGTTCTTCTCTTCAGGAAGGCTAAGTTGCAGAGATTTAAGTTTCTCGCAATTGCTACTGAGTGCTACGCGTTCAAGGTTGACATCACCCCACAGTTGAGCAGTATTTTGAGTGGCCTCGACCCATTCTTCCAAGTCCTTGACAGCCTTGGTGTATTGTTGGTGGTTATTTACAATGGCTTCATATTGTTCCACGAAGGATTTAGCTCTAGACAAAATAGTCTCATGCCTTTGTTTCAGTTGTTTGATTTCCTTAGCAATATCTTTGCTAACATCAGGTAGAGACTGAGCACGAGATTCTAGGTCAGCAATATCTTGTTGATGAGCAATAGCGTCTTGAAGGAATGTTCGGTAAACGTTTAGTTGATTACGTTTTTCATCTAAAGTTGCCTTTAGTTCAATTTCCTTTGGTAAATTCTTTTCAGCCGTTGTCAGCCATTGCTGCACATTCTTAAGGTTGTCTTCAAACGAGGACCACTTGTTTAGCTCAGAGTCAAGGTCTCTCTCAGCCTTAGTGATGTTATCGTACAGGTTGTCAATAGCTTGTTGTATTTCATGCAACTGCTGTTCGATGATTTCTTTACCTTCAGGTGATGTGGAAGGATATAATTTTTCGCCCAATTCAAAGGTATTGTTGACCAGAAGGGTAGCATTACGTCTTTGGCTCAGTAAATCGTTAAGGCTTTCTCGTTTAGCGCTGATTCCTTCAGGTGTGTTAGACAGATTTTCATTGCATTCATCAAATTTAAGTTGAGCCGCCTTCAACCAGTCAGTACATTGATTGTACTTCTCTTGGTAAGCATTGTGATCATTAACAGCCTGCTCACATTTCTTAACAAGCTCCTTCGCCGTAGACTGTACGGATTGGAATCGTGACGTCATCTGTTGTAAGTTCATTGTGATCCTAGTATCATTACAGTTTTCTATGAGGTCACTGAACTCATCCGATAATTTATCGACGTCGTTTTCTGTCTTCTTCAAGTTAGCCAAGATAGCCTGAAAAACAACATGTGTTAGACAGAAGAAATTGTAAAATTGAAAGATTACGTTTAAACTGAGCTACGACAACTACCATTAGTACCATCATCGAGATAGTTAGACTTTAATAAACTCGTTCAGCATTAGAAGTACCAATAACCAATGCCTCTATATTAGTATCAAATGTAAATAAAATTATAGAAAAACTTGAAGTATCGCAGTCAACCACAAAATACGAGTAAATATAATTATTATAATTTATTGTTAGATATCTATGAAAATTACTTTCGTGAAATTAGGTAAGATCTACTGAAAATTAGGCTATTTCCTACAGTGCTGACGATAAGACTTTTTTTCCATCAACTCTTACTTGATCCAAGGCTTCGCCCAAAGCAATGACTGCGCTCAAATCATTGTCGTGATTATCAATCGCTTTACATAAATCCTGTTTTAAAATTCATATAAATAAATCAAAAGTGAAATAAAAATAGATGAAAAAGAAATTATTCAAATAATCATACCTGATATTTGTTCAGTTGATCCACCTTTTCTTCCAGGGTTGCTTTGGGCGTGTAGGTCTTCAGACTCATCTCAGTGTCACTCAACCAGTGTTGTAAGCGCTCGTTAGCGCTGTCGAACTCGATCCATTGTTGTATCTTGTCTTCGATTCCTCGTTTGACATCATGGACGGTAGCTGTAAACTTCTCCAAATCTGCCTTTAGCAGACTCAGCTCCCTAGACATACCATCTCTACCTCTGGGTGAAAGTCTAGCATTGTTCTTCTCAATAAGATCTGATAGAATCTTCAATTTGTTGTTTCCAGTTGGGATTGCATCCAGCAGTTCTTGGATTTTACCCAATTTACTCTGCAATGCGGCTTTGTTACCGCTGTAATCTGATAGCAGGTGAAGGCGGTCCCAAAGATGTTTTTGGTAATCTTGCAGAGATTTTTGTTGGTCAGCGAACTGTTGGTAGATGTCGAATGTGCTTTCATGTTTATCGATGATGCCAGTCAGTCTGTTTGTAAGGGCATTGTATCTGTCCCAAACAGATTTGATGATAGCTGTCATTTCATCGCTCTCTCCCTTTCCTGAATGAAGAGTAGCTGATACACTCTTGGCTTTCTCAGTTACGGTTTCAATAACTCTCTTATGAGAATATATTTCTTGCAACAGCGTTTTGTTCTTCAACAATTTAGACTTAATCTCTTGAGCAGAGTTAAGCACAGCTTTTTCTTCGGCATCAACAATTTTCTCTTTTTCATCCAACCAAGCCAATGTCTGTTGCAAGACATCTTGATAGCTTGACCATTGCAGTGTTTGAGACTCGAATTCTTTCTGTTGTTGAAGGATAGTGTCATTAAGTTTATCCCACCTTTCTCTAAGAGCTCTTATTTCTGCTCGGATGTTTTCTCTTCCGTTTGCAGCAGTCTCAGGAAGTACTTTGTCACCAGCTGTGGTCAGTATTGCTATTTTGTGTTCACCATTTTCTCTTTCCATTAAGAACACTTGAAGTTTATTGCCCTTGCTTTCTATGCTTAGTTTATCTTCCTTTGTGACCATTTGGGACAGCTGTTCTTCCAATGGTTTCAACCATGCGTCGAATTCACTACGAAGTTGAGCATATTTCCTGTGATCAGCGACAAGCTCTGACCAATGGTTGACGATTTCTTTCGAGATAAGGTGCAACTGTTGGTAACGACTGCTCACTTGGGTAACCAGAGGTTTGAGACGCTCCGTACCACTTAGTTGGATTAAACTGTGAGATTCATCGACAAATGCATCAATTTCCTTCTCCTTTGCGTTGATGTTGTTACGCAGGTCAACATATCTTTGCAACTGGGCTTCTTTGTCGTTAAGAGTTGAGCAAAGGCTTTGGTCTCGGCATTTTGATTCCATATCTTTCAGCCATTCAGTAATAGATTCAATTGAAGAGTCGAATTTGTTCCAAATCTCCAACGTATGTTTGAGTTTCTGTTCTGAAGTTGCAATATTTTCAACAGCATTACGTAATTGGTCATGTAAGTTGTCAATTTCTGCCTTAATAGCTGTGTTACCGGCTTCAGATGTACTCTTGCTAACATTGGCGAAGACTGCTCTAATTTCGTCCAGTTTGCTTGAACCAACCTTTTCGATGTCCTTCAATGCGATAGCAGATTGCAGTTTCCTGATGATTTCAGGCTTTTCACCTGTCGCATTTTCAATATCAAGTAGTTTCTCTGACTGTGATCCAAGCCATTCTTTGTACTGTTGAATGAGTCGCACCAGATCTTCGTGCCTCTTCACACAGTCCTCCAAATTGTCTTGCAGATTTTGAGACTTGGTGACAATATTTTGGAACAATTGTTTAATGGATTGTAAATAAACATTCAAAGAAGCGTCGTGTGTCTGGTCTACCAGCTGTTGGGCTTTATCGCAGACAGATTCTACTAATTGCTGGTGAGTCATAATCTCTTGATGCATAATCTTGTGGTTTTGTAACTGAGCTTTCTTTTCTTCGAGGGAAGCCTTTAGTTCAGTGTGTCTTTGCATCGCTCTTTCTACGTCCTTAAGCCATTTGGTCAGTTGCTCTTGAGCAAGACTGAAATCTGAGAATTGAAGAAGGCATTGGTCCAATTTGTTAACAGTCTCTTGGAAGCTGTCTCCGAAACTATCCCACAAAGTCCTGATTTTGCGAATCTTTTGACGAATAACTTCTCTGCCATCTGGGCTGGTATGCGTGTATAACTTTTCGCCCAAACTTAAGAACTCTTCGAACGCAGGAGTTTTCTTGTTCCTGGTTTCGTACAGTTCTTTAGCTTTATTTTGTTTTTCTTGTAAGACAGCGTAATCTCCCACGATTTCATTAAGATCTTGTAGTTCACCCAACATACCTAGGAGCCAGTTCTCCATGTTATTGTATTCATTTTCAAATGTCTGGTGTTCTGAGACGAATACTTCGTACTTGGAAATGATTTCATTTACAAGATTGTTGAGCGTGTGGTATCTTGTTGCCAACTTCGACGTCTTATTTGAAAGTTCAGATTCAGTAGCAACATTCTGTTTAGTATCAGTCAAGGCAGCAAAATCAGCACTTCTTGAAGCCAGCTCACTTTGAATCTCTTTGACTTTTTGTAAGTGAGCAACCTTAGCCTCCAGATTACTCTTTAGACTTTGGTCTCTGACTTGGTTTTCTTTGACCTTCAACCATTCTTCGAGTTCATCTAAGGTCTTCTGACTCTCGGTCCATTGTTTAAGTGTATCTTTGAGTTTCTTATCTTGTTCCTTACATTGTGTTGCTAATTGGTCCCATATAACCTTGAGCTGTTCATACTCACTGATGAGCACTGGATGTCCATTAGGATGCGTAGTTTCTACTACAGTTTCAAGTTGTGACCTAAGACCACTCAGGTTGTTCTGAATGTCTTGAGCCTTCGATGAAACTTTTTCGATTGCAGCAATCTTAGCGTCGACATCGTCCTTCTGAGTAACAGATCCATAGTTGAGCATACTGTTTTCAGCTACGATGTGATTAAGGCGATCGCGGACGTCTTCAAACATGCTAACGTATTTTTCGTGATCGGCTACGTGAGATTCGTATGTTGCGATTCTCTTTTCTAGCTCTTTAGACATATTCTTATACCTGTCAATTGTCTTGGAAAGACTCTTTTCTGCCTCTTCATCAGGCATTAATTTGATCTTCTCAGTTAATTGTGACAGCATCGATTGGTGTAATTCGACTTCTTGGTGAAGTATCTTGTTAGCATGAAGTTGTGCTTTCTTTTCGGGTAATGTAGGACAGAGTTTGAACTCTCCAAGTTCCTTTTCCTTGTCACCGATCCACTTCTGAACCTGGTTGAAGGTGTCATCAAATGACGACCTCTTGTTGATTGTGGTTTCGATGTCTTTAATTACATTGTTAAGTGAATCGACGGAATCTTCAAAGTAGTCCCTTAGAGCTCTTAGTTCATTTCTTACTTGTTCACGGCATTCAGGTGTGATGCCGCTGAATAGAGCCTCGCCAGATCCTATGGCATTGTTGAGAAGTTTCTGACCAACATCTTTGTTTTCGTTAAGTTTCTTTACTTGTGCAAGGTCAGCTGCTGATGGTTTAGCGTGCTTGCTCATTACAGCTAAATCTTTAATCTTACCATTGGCGTCTTGTAGCCAGTTCTTGAATTCGGCAATAGATTTGTCATACTTGGCTTTGTTTTCTTTCAGGTCTTTAAGCCTGTTAAGATGACTCTCCATAAACTTGCCAACGGTCTGATATCTAGAGACTAAATGATTGATATGTTGTAGAACACGCGAGTCTGGATTGCGAGATAAGATCTTTTCTCCAATCTCTGTGAGCTTGCTGACCTGTCCTCCATATTCCTTAATTTCTTGGTCAAGTTTTTCAACTTCAGCAATTTTAGAGTCAATTTCGTCCAGATTGAGGAGGTTGGCAGCTTCTTGTCTAACTTTGTTTTCTTTTTCTTTCAACCACTCTGAAACATTTTCTAGGAGTACTTCGTACTCTTGCCAAGCGTCAATGTTTTCTTTTAATCTGTTCTTAATTTCTTCGTAGTTAGCGTTAAGAACATCGAGGTTCTTCTGGGCTTTTTCAGTTTGTTGAGCTGCTTCTTGAGCACAGGCGGGCTCTGCGACAACTTTAAGAATATCACGAGCTTCCTTCAACTCGGCAACTTTGGCTCTACAGTCAGCAATACCGTTTTCGACATCAATAAGAGCGGCGTTTTTGACTTCCAAATTATATTTATCACTTGTGACGTCAGGCATGCACCATCTTGTTTTGTCATCTAATATCTTTAGATTCCTGTTGAACATTGCTAATTTGTCAGTGAAGAGTTTCTGCAAGAACGTGAGTAGAGTGATTTCTGTTTTGTTTGCGTGTATCAAAACACTCTCGAATCTCTTTTGAAGAGTACTCAGTTCCTTAGGCACCAGAGACTCGTAGAAACCAGGATAATTATCATTCATCTCTGAGACACTTTGAGATAAGTTATCGATTTCATCGTTCAAGTTCTGGAGCTCTGCTTTGCAGGCTTGGCATTTCTTCAAGCGGTCAAGAATCTTAGCGTTGTCACCTGTCATGTCGTCACACTTGATAATGTCATCGCGGATCTTGCTGACATTGTCTGAAAGGCGTTTGATATGATCTTTCAATTTAGTTTCTTTGGTACCCAGAGAAGATACTGCGCTTTCTAAGTTATCAGCCAGAGACTGAAGAGCGGCAAATTCGTTGTCCAAGTAATCAATAATGGAAGAAACTTGACCAACAGGGATGCTCTTATTCAGATTGGTAATCTGTTCACATTTGGCCTTGATACTGTTCTTAAGACCTGTGTAAATTGGCAACTCTTCCTTGTACTTTGTAAGATGGCTTTGTCCAAATCGAATTTCCAAGTTATCACAGGCATTAGCCAAGTTCTGACCAGTTTCACTTAACCAGGTAATAACTTGGTTCTTTGTGTCATCGATTTGTCTCCAAACGATCAATTGAGATTCCAAGTCTTGTATTCTTTTAATAACAGCATCGTTAACCTTCTCCCAGTGCGTTTGAGAGTTCAGGAATGCGTCTTCTAGCGGACTCGTGTCAAATCCTCCTAATGTTGATGCTTGTTTAAGGACGGATTGCTTGATCACATCCATTTGATCTAAAAGTCCCTTGGATCTCTTAAGAATCTCATACGACTTCTTGGCTTTTTCTAAAGCTTGTCCTGTTTGGACGTAATCATTGGGAGCATCTTTACAGTCGTTGTACAATTGTTCGGCTCTGCCCATTTCTCTGTCAAACGCTACTGTAAAGTTCTTCAATTCGTGAAGGGTGGAAGATAACAAGATGTACTTGTTCTTGGTGTCACGTACTGCGTTCACTACTTGGTCCCAGTTGTTGTCAGCAGTAGACAAGGCATTCTGAATTGTTCCCATGTTAGGTTGATCCTCTCTCATCAAGTGAAGACCTTCCTCCCTTAGTTCTTTACGAATCGATTGTTTCTCTTTCATTTCAGCGTCTAATTTGTCTAACTGCTCTGTCATGTCTTGGATAGTAGCTTCAGTTAAGGGTACGGGCTTCTGAGCCATTTCATTAAGAATGGTTTGAACGTTGTGTAATACTTCTCCCAATGCATTATGTTGTATATTGAACTTGTCCCATCGAGCACCAACCTTTTGTACCAAGTCTCTCTTGTTGGTTACTTGGTTTAGTAAAGCTTCTGCCTTCATTTCAATTTCCTTTACAATGCTGGTCGGTGACATGATACGGCCAGTGTTCTGGTCAGTAACCTTAACTTTAGAGGGTCCATCCAACAAAGCTACATTGCTCTTCCATTCAGGTATCTTGGTGATAACATTAACCAGCTCTTGTCTCAATATTTCATAGCTTTCTGGAGTAAGTTTCGGGCCCTCGACTTGGTACTGAATATGGTTCAATTGTTGTTTTGATTCGTCGTACCAGTTTAGTAAATCAGACCACTTCTGTAGGATACCCTTGTTTTGTTGGATGTTGTTTTCAATAATCTGATAATGTTCGGCGATGTTAGAGTATGTCTCGCTTAATGAGCGAGACTCATCTGGGTGAGAAGCAAGTGTCATGTTCTTGATTTCATTGTAGATGTCAGTGAATTCGGGCGCCTTAGCCGCATGTTCCTGTAAGAGAACGTGCATCGACTGAAGAGTTGGTTCCACTTTGTCGGCACCAATCTGATCGTAGCTTTCTGTTTTCCTTCTGAAATCTGTGATCCAGTTGTCGAAATTGTGCAGTTTAGTCATAAACTCCTGTCTGACAATGATTTTGTCGGAAAGTTCATTGACTCTGGCCCTCACTGTCTCAGCCAGGTCATTCGTGCGTTGTTTAATGTCTGACACTTTGTTCTTGAGTAAAGTGGCGCCTTCTGGCTGAATGTTGTGACAAATGTTATCACAAGTCTGAGATAAACTAATGATCTTAGCTTGTTGTTGGGAAATTTCATTTCCGAAGGACTTCAATTTATTTAGTTCTCTATCTAATTTTTCAACTTGAGGTGAGTCGACTGATACATTTTTGCTGCTTAATAACTTTTCACCATTTTCGATCCAAGTTTCAAGTTTGTCCGCCTCTCGTTCGAAGTTCTCCCAGTTGGTGACGAGTTTGTCTAGTTTGTTGTTCCACTGGTCGGCCAAGTCGTGTACCACTGCCCATCTGGAGTGAATAGCGTCCACTTCATCTGGGGCGTTAATGGACTTGGAGGACAGTTGATGGCTGACGCTCGATAAGATTTGGACGTTCATCAGTTGTTTCTCACAATCGGTAATCAGCGCTCTCGACTGTTGTTGCAATTGCTGTGCTTCAGGCAAAGTGGTAGGTTTAGGCACATTACCCAGCTTCAACTCAGCCTCTTCGATCCATGGTTTGATTTCAGCAACACCCTTCTGGTACTTCTGGTATGTTGCCAAGTCGTGCTCTACTACCTTAGTCTGGTGTTCTGTCGAACGTTGTAAGTCAGCCATCATTTTCTCTAGTAAAGCAACTTCACCTTTGAGTCTGTTGGCGTCTTGGACCCTGTGTTCTACAGCCAGCTTACTTCCTTGATCGGCAACACCACGAATGACATCTAGTTTCTCAGCAATTACTTTCTGTAACGACTGAGATTTAATGACTCTTTCTTCAGGTGTAATGTTTTCTGAGCGAATCTGTTGGATTAGCATAGGACTTTCCTTCTTGATCCATTCTCTGACATGTTCCAATTTGTGTTCAATTTTAACCCATTCTTCGTTGAACTTTTCTAAATGCTCGACCTTGCTGTCGACCTCATCTTGAACTCTCACCAACTTACGTTCAATAGTCTCTAGATCTTTCTCGATGACTGGTTTGGGTTTGTCTGCTGTGAGTGAACGTAGTTCAGTGTAAGCCTTTTGCAGTTGAGGAAGTCGTTCCGCCTTGGCCTTTTCAATATCAGTCTTAATCGTCTTCGTTTCTTGGAGTTCACGGCCGATGTTAGAGACTCCGAGTTCAAGGCCTGGGTGGACGATGTAGCTCTCGTATTTGTCGAGGTCTGACAATAGCTCGTCTTTTTGGTATTCATAGTTGGACCAGACCTTCTGTGTGTCGCGCAGCTTATGCAGGCGGTCAGTGGATGTCTCGTAGGCGGTGTTCCAGCCAGTTTCAAGGTTCCTGACGTCCTCCCTGACGAAGGCAGGCGCGTTGGCGTCCCTGATGAGTTCCTTTCCTCTCTGCAGCATGGACATGACGGAAGGTCGGTGTCGGTCCAGTTTCTGTACGGCAGCCTGTTGCTCCAGCACGAGTTGCTCGACGTGTTGCAGTGACTGGGGCTCCGGTGTGACCATGGCTTGTTCTTTAGCGTTCTCGAGTACACAGATGACTTCGTGTACTTCTCTGCGGTAAGTGTAGCATCGTGTGTAAGTCTCAGTCTTTATCATCGTGATCTCAATAGTTGGGATAAGGTTCTTATATCTCGCAATAAGGTTTTCGAGTCGTATTTGTTCTTCTTGAGCTTCAGCTTCTGAGCAGTGGTTAGTGAGCATGTCCAGGGTTTGGACAAGCCACTTCATGTCTTCGCGTTTCTTGTCGGCTTCACGGCAAATGTTCTACAAATAAATAATCAGTTATTGTACAGTTTCAATGTTTAATTGTTCTAACAAGTTATTAATGATACATTTGCAAGTAAGATTAAATAAAATGAAGATTGAAATATTTACCATAAGTTCCCTCAACTATATCCAAAGTAAGCATAATGAAGAAAGAAAAAATAATAATTTGAAAATGCATAATATAAAAATCATAATGCATTATACTCCAATTATTCAAGCTATATTATAATTATAAACTACGTACTATAACTAGCATACCTGGAAGATAGTCTTCTCGCGTTCAAACGCCTCAGCCGAGTCGACCTCTCGCACGATGCTGTCCATGGTCTTGTCGACATGGTCCATCCAGCGTTCCATCTCCCGGAACTTTTCTCTGTAGGCGTCCCATTTGGCCGGGATCCTCTGGAGCTGCTGCCTGAAGTGCTCGACTCGTTGTACGGTAGCTTCCCACATTTGTTCGCACTTCCTGACAGATTCCTCCAACGTGGTGTCTGTGGTCTGGTGCGTGTAGCTGGTGGCGATCTTATGCAGGTTCTGGAGACAGTGCTCGACCTGCATGATCTTGCCCTGGTTGCGGAAGTATTCTTCGTTGCGGATGAGAATGCCGTCGGCGTCATCGCTTTGGTTGTATGCCTGTGGAAAATTAGAGTTATTGAGTGATTTTTCTCAACTTCAGAAGGTACCTAATCAGTTTTGCATAGTTTATGGAATGTGTCGTAACATCCTTTAGCAGTTTGAGGATATGTACTAATGTCCACTGGTAAAGTAAAACTATAACAAAATATTTTACTGTAAGTACTCGGTTGTCCTTGAAACCAGCATTCATATTATGTTTGTAGTTTAGTAGGTCAAGGTCACGCAGTGTAACATTTTATTTACTCAATTGTATTGGATATTCCACTGTCAACACTGTAGCGTGTTTAGTTGTTTACTACGTAATTACTTTATTTTGTCGATGTTTTAGTATTATCCATAGTACATTTTAAACTAAACTCTGCTTTTCCTAAACTATACCTAATATTAAATCAGCCTCTAGAATAAAATGAGTTTCTGATTTAGAAATAAATTCCCCACCTGTTCCTCATAGACGATCTCCTTCTCAATATCCTTGATGCAGTGCTGGAAGACGGCTTCATCCAGTCGGAATTCCAGGCGCATGAGGTGAGGAGGTGCCTTGTCCAGCAGGGATCTCCAGCGCTGCTGCAGCTGTTCCACTGTCTGGACAATGCGGGGGCGGTCTTCTTCGTTCACCAACTGGAAATTGGAGATGGTTAGAGAAAATCCTTCGAAAATAGTAATCGTGGTAAGTTATTGTATTTAAGGAGCGCTAAAACCAATAATAACAATCATTTTAGACAAAAAGCTTTTCAAAACCAACCTCAATAAGTTCCCGGCCGGACCTGACCAGCTCGGAGACGGCTCTTTCATCAGCTCCTTGGAAGAACCTCTTGTGGAAGTCTACAGCCTGCTTGGAGTCCACTCTGTTGTCGGCGAGGAGTGCCTCAGCTCGTGAGGCCCATTCTTCGACCGCGCGCTTCTTGGCGTCGAAGTCCTCCCAGGCACGGACTAGACGCTGTAGGTCAGCCTCACGACGCGTCGCTTCAGATGATACGTGAGCGAACCTATGACAGAAGTATGTATCATTGAGAATGGATTCTAAATAAACCAATACGTGAATAAGTAAAAATATTATCTACGAAAGTTTCTACGGACAGATACAGAAACTACATTCCATTAGACCATAAAATTACCACTCTTTTGAAAGTCATAATGATCCATTCATGTCTGGCGACGCATAATAATTTTAATTCGATAGTGTAATGTACCATAATTTCTATGACAATATCCGTACCTTTCATTAAGGTCCCTCATGAGTCTGACTTGCTCGGTGACGTCAGCGCTCCTGTCGGCGTCGGCAGACTTGACGATGTTCTGGAAGACTTTGTTCTTGCTCTCCAGCATGGAGCGGTAGTACGTCGTGCGGGAGAAGAACGTGCGGTGCACCTCGTAGCGCTCGGAGATCACCTCACTGTAGAACAAGTAGAAATTAAAATTTAGAAATCATCAAATCAGTTACTTCTTGATTATAATTTAAATGCTCATTTTTATAAGTATAGGCAAATTAACAGTCAGACTGCTTACCGTCTGGTTTCTCCTCCAGTCTTCAGCGCCTCTTCAGCCTTGTCGAGCCAGGCGCCGATCTCCTTCTGCCCGCTCTCCAGCGACTCATGCTGCACCAGCAGTTGTCTGTACTGGTGCAGCTTCACTGGCACTGTCGCCCTGACGCGGACCAGGGCCTCTTTCTGTTGTTTCAGCTTCGATAAGTTTCCTTCCACCTCGTCGCGAGGCATTTCATTAATCGCGTTTTGGAAGATTCTGTAAAAGGGAAATTTGATACTATCGTTTAGAATATTATGGTCAAATTTTGAAACGTTTACGCCGCTATAATTTCGCAACTGACTTTTATATATATGAACCCAAACAAACTTGCAACAATATTCCATTGAAAAGGTACCTAAATTAAATAAATTCTATGAGCATAAGAAATCATAATTTATAACCGGTAGTCGACTATTGCTTAATCTTCATTGTATTTGACTGAGGAGAAGTAGAAACCAACCTGCTAATATTCTTGAACAGCTCCTCATGGTGTTCGATCTCGGAGTTGAGCTGCAGTAGCTGGTCGATGTAGGCCTGTATGTCGTGGGTAGAGGCGCGCGGCTGCCTGCCCAGCAAGTTGTCGGCGGCGGCCAGCCACGAGTCCAGGGCGGTTACTCCGGCCGCCAGCTCGCGACGGTTGCGGAGAGCATCGCCGCCGCGGACGTATCTGAGGTACAAGGATATTTTAACGTTTTGGATATGGATAAATATACGATGCAATATACGATGCAATAGAAAAATATGATTTAAATATGAATTTTTTGCGTTATTTTATGGGCCCTAATATACATAATATAATTACATTCATTTACTAGCTTCTGCCAACGGTTTCACCCTAAACTATAAAGTATCCTAACACTCAAGTCAACTCATACTCTGTCTGTATAGCAAATTTTATCAAAATCTGTTCAATACCTTCAGCGTGATTGGCGGACAAACATCCAAACAAACAAACTTTCACATTTATAATATTAGTGTGATAAGTGTAGTTAATGTGATTTTCGGTCCTTTTACCTTTAGTACTTTAATAATATTAACTTATTAAATTCTTAGTTAGATAGAACAGTGTTTTTAAAGTTACCAAGTTTATGTGATCAATTTTATCGTCAATCAATGTAATACATCAAAATTTGTAACGCCAAGCCAATGTTTAACTATATAAAATAAAAAAAACATTGAAACTAATCCTTTAGAGCCAGATATTAAAATTCCTAGAATACAATGATATAGTATTATGTTTTGCTAAAACTCAATTCTAGGTAAGGGATTGATTAAATAATGCCGTTATCAGATATTCGTATGTAAATATACTTAGAAATCGACGTATGACTAGTTTTTATTAACAGTTCAATATTTTAATCGTAATAATAGTTGATAAATTACGTAACTCAACATGTGAATTGTTAAATGACAATTACTTAATAAAAAAGATTGACTAACCTCTCAGCTTCTTCCCAAACACGTTCCCATCGTTCAGTGATTTCTACATACTTCCTCTTGACTTCCTGGCTGATCTCCTCGGAGGAGGTGGCAGCCAGGAACCCAGCCGCGTCACCCAGCAACTGGTGCTTCTCCTTCCAAACCGTCAGGTCGTGGAAGAACTCCAGTCTCTCATCTTCTGACACTCTCAGCATGTGTTGTGCTTTGTCCAGCCAAGTGGTGAAGTCGTCAGCCAGCGTGTTCCACCGCTCCCAGTGCGCGATGACCTCCTCCAGCACACTCCTGGCGCAGCGCACGTCGGACGCCACGCGCCGCCATGTCTCGGCGACGTCTTTCAAGAACGTATCAATATCCCTCGCTTCAGTCCTATCTACTTCACACACCCTCTTGTATTCCTCCGCTACTTGCTTAATATCAACATAAGCTCTATCAAACTCCTGGAAAATCTTATTCTTAGTCACGAAATTATCATAATCTTCTAATAAGGCACGAACGTGGTCGATGCGACCGTACTTGCCGGTCCACGTGGCGAGCTTAGCTTTAGTCAGCTCTGTGAAGGCTACAATACAACATTTGTGCTCCAAGTACTTTAACCTAGCCTTCCTCTGTGGAGCTCTTCGACTTACTGTCTCGAGGCGC